>NC_134269.1:127076415-127376415 GCF_031893055.1 Leptodactylus fuscus
CCGTCTCATCGAGGAGGGCATCCCTCACCTCGGAGGCAGTGTGCTGTCTGTCCCCCAAGCTGATCAGCTTCAGCACAGCCTGCTGACGTCTACCAACGCCAGTGCTGCAACGTTTCCAACTCGTAGCTGGGGTCAATCTAACAGCGGAGGAGGAGGCGGTGGCGGAGGAGGAGGCGGTGGCGGAGGAGGAGGCGGTAGAGGAGGAGGAGGAGGGGGGTGTTCTTCTCGTGTCCCTGCCAGGAATGTTAGGCGGGGAGACGAGGTACACCGGGCCAGTTTGGGAAGCAGTCCCAGCCTCAACTACATTCACCCAGTGTGCCGTCAGTGAAATGTAGCGTCGGTGGTCAAGTGGACCTTTGTGCAAAGCGCGGAACTAAGGGCCCGCCTGATGTTGAGTGACACGTGCTGGTGCAAGGCGGGGACGGCACACCGGGAGAAGTAGTGACGGCTAGGGACGGCATAGCGAGGTGCCGCAGTTGCCATCAGGTCCAGGAAGGAGGGAGTTTCAACAAGCCGGAACGCCAACATCTCCTGGGCCAGCAGTTTAGCGATGTTGGCGTTCAAGGCTTGCGCGTGTGGGTGGTTAGCAGTGTATTTCTGCCGCCGCTCCAATGTCTGAGAGATGGTGGGTTGTTGTAAAGAAACGCCTGATGGTGCCTTTGATGGTGCAGGAGAAGGAGATAAGACAGGACCAGGGGAGGATGAGGTAGAAGTCAACAAAGTGGCGGAGGCAGATGAAGTGGTGTCCTGGCTCGTCCTCTGGAGTGCATCGCCAGCACAGTCAGCAGTGGCAGTGGCAGAGGCAGTGGCAGAGGCAGTGGCAGTGGCGTGAACGGCAGGCGGCCTTTGTCCTGCCGTTGCTGCCTGCCACTGATTCCAGTGCTTGGATTCCAAATGACGGCGCATTGAAGTGGTGGACAGGTTGCTCTTCTCAGAGCCCCTAATCAATTTCGAGAGGCAAATTGTGCAGACAACACTATATCTGTCCTCGGCGCATTCCTTGAAAAAACTCCACACCTTCGAGAAACGTGCCCTCGAGGTGGGAGTTTTTCGGGGCTGGGTACGAACTGGAACATCTTGGGAGATTCCGGGTGTGGCCTGGCTTCGCCTAAGCTGCTGACCTCTGCCTCTGCCTCTAGCTACCCTTTTTGGTGCTGCACCTGCCTCAACATCCACACTACTTTCCCCGCTTGACATCCCCCCTGTCCAGGTCGGGTCAGTGTCCTCATCATCCACCACTTCCTCTTCCAACTCCTGTCTCATCTCCTCCTCCCGCACAATGCGCCGGTCAACTGGATGCCCTGACGGCAACTGCGTCACATCATCGTCGATGAGGGTGGGTTGCTGGTCATCCACCACCAAATCGAACGGAGATGGAGGAGACTCTAGTGTTTGAGCATCTGGACACAGATGCTCCTCTGTTAGGTTCGTGGAATCGTGACGTGGAGAGGCAGGTTGAGGGACAATGAAAGGAGCGGAGAACAGCTCTGGGGAGCAGGGACAGTTTGGGTTATTGTTCTGTAAAGCTTCGGAATTTTGGGAGGAAGGAAGACAAGACTGTTGGGTAATAGGAGGAGAGGAGGCAGAGTCTGACTGGCTGCTGGACAATGTGCTGTAAGCGTTCTCTGACAGCCATTGCAAGACCTGTTCCTGGTTCTCGGGCCTACTAAGGTTTGTACCCTGCAGTTTAGTTAATGTGGCAAGCAACCCTGGCACTGTGGAGTGGCGCAATGCTTGCTGCCCCATAGGAGTAGGCACGGGACGCCCTGTGGCTTCACTGCTACCTTGCTCCCCAGAACCATTCCCCCGACCTCGCCCACGGCCTCGTCCACGTCCCTTTCCGGGAGCCTTGCGCATTTTGAATTCCTAGTTAGAAATTGGCACTGTATACCAGTAGTAAAAATTGTGGGTGCACGTAACCCCAATATATTCTTTGAATTCCCAGTCAGACACTGGCACTATATGGCAGTAGCAAGAAATGAGGGTATTTGTATTCCCAATATACTCTTTGAATTCCCAGTCAGACAATGGCACTGTATACCAGTAGTAAAAATTGTGGGTGCACGTAACCCCAATATATTCTTTGAATTCCCAGTCAGAAACTGGCACTATATGGCAGTAGCAAGAAATGAGGGTATTTGTATTCCCAATATACTCTTTGAATTCCCAGTCAGACAATGGCACTGTATACCAGTAGTAAAAATTGTGGGTGCACGTAACCCCAATATATTCTTTGAATTCCCAGTCAGAAACTGGCACTATATGGCAGTAGCAAGAAATGAGGGTATTTGTATTCCCAATATACTCTTTGAATTCCCAGTCAGACAATGGCACTGTATACCAGTAGTAAAAATTGTGGGTGCACGTAACCCCAATATATTCTTTGAATTACCAGTCAGAAACTGGCACTATATGGCAGTAGCAAGAAATGAGGGTATTTATAACCCCAATATATTCTTTGAATTCCCAGTCAGACAATGGCACTGTATACCAGTAGTAAAAATTGTGGGTGCACGTAACCCCAATATATTCTTTGAATTCCCAGTCAGAAACTGGCACTATATGGCAGTAGCAAGAAATGAGGGTATTTGTATTCCCAATATACTCTTTGAATTCCCAGTCAGACAATGGCACTGTATACCAGAAGTAAAAATTGTGGGTGCACGTAACCCCAATATATTCTTTGAATTCCCAGTCAGACAATGGCACTGTATACCAGTAGTAAAAATTGTGGGTGCACGTAACCCCAATATATTCTTTGAATTCCCAGTCAGAAACTGGCACTATATGGCAGTAGCAAGAAATGAGGGTATTTGTATTCCCAATATACTCTTTGAATTCCCAGTCAGACAATGGCACTGTATACCAGTAGTAAAAATTGTGGGTGCACGTAACCCCAATATATTCTTTGAATTCCCAGTCAGAAACTGGCACTATATGGCAGTAGCAAGAAATGAGGGTATTTGTATTCCCAATATACTCTTTGAATTCCCAGTCAGACAATGGCACTGTATACCAGTAGTAAAAATTGTGGGTGCACGTAACCCCAATATATTCTTTGAATTACCAGTCAGAAACTGGCACTATATGGCAGTAGCAAGAAATGAGGGTATTTATAACCCCAATATATTCTTTGAATTCCCAGTCAGACAATGGCACTGTATACCAGTAGTAAAAATTGTGGGTGCACGTAACCCCAATATATTCTTTGAATTCCCAGTCAGAAACTGGCACTATATGGCAGTAGCAAGAAATGAGGGTATTTGTATTCCCAATATACTCTTTGAATTCCCAGTCAGACAATGGCACTGTATACCAGTAGTAAAAATTGTGGGTGCACGTAACCCCAATATATTCTTTGAATTCCCAGTCAGACAATGGCACTGTATACCAGTAGTAAAAATTGTGGGTGCACGTAACCCCAATATAGTCTTTGAATTCCCAGTCAGAAACTGGCACTATATGGCAGTAGCAAGAAATGAGGGTATTTGTATTCCCAATATACTCTTTGAATTCCCAGTCAGACAATGGCACTGTATACCAGTAGTAAAAATTGTGGGTGCACGTAACCCCAATATATTCTTTGAATTCCCAGTCAGAAACTGGCACTATATGGCAGTAGCAAGAAATGAGGGTATTTGTATTCCCAATATACTCTTTGAATTCCCAGTCAGACAATGGCACTGTATACCAGTAGTAAAAATTGTGGGTGCACGTAACCCCAATATATTCTTTGAATTACCAGTCAGAAACTGGCACTATATGGCAGTAGCAAGAAATGAGGGTATTTATAACCCCAATATATTCTTTGAATTCCCAGTCAGACAATGGCACTGTATACCAGTAGTAAAAATTGTGGGTGCACGTAACCCCAATATATTCTTTGAATTACCAGTCAGAAACTGGCACTATATGGCAGTAGCAAGAAATGAGGGTATTTGTATTCCCAATATACTCTTTGAATTCCCAGTCAGACAATGGCACTGTATACCAGTAGTAAAAATTGTGGGTGCACGTAACCCCAATATATTCTTTGAATTACCAGTCAGACACTGGCACTATATGGCAGTAGCAAGAAATGAGGGTATTTGTATTCCCAATATACTCTTTGAATTCCCAGTCAGACAATGGCACTGTATACCAGTAGTAAAAATTGTGGGTGCACGTAACCCCAATATATTCTTTGAATTCCCAGTCAGACAATGGCACTATATGGCAGTAGCAAGAAATGAGGGTATTTATAACCCCAATATATTCTTTGAATTCCCAGTCAGACAATGGCACTGTATACCAGTAGTAAAAATTGTGGGTGCACGTAACCCCAATATATTCTTTGAATTACCAGTCAGAAACTGGCACTATATGGCAGTAGCAAGAAATGAGGGTATTTATAACCCCAATATATTCTTTGAATTCCCAGTCAGACAATGGCACTGTATACCAGTAGTAAAAATTGTGGGTGCACGTAACCCCAATATATTCTTTGAATTACCAGTCAGAAACTGGCACTATATGGCAGTAGCAAGAAATGAGGGTATTTATAACCCCAATATATTCTTTGAATTCCCAGTCAGACAATGGCACTGTATACCAGTAGTAAAAATTGTGGGTGCACGTAACCCCAATATATTCTTTGAATTCCCAGTCAGACACTGGCACTATATGGCAGTAGCAAGAAATGAGGGTATTTATAACCCCAATATATTCTTTGAATTCCCAGTCAGACAATGGCACTGTATACCAGTAGTAAAAATTGTGGGTGCACGTAACCCCAATATATTCTTTGAATTCCCAGTCAGAAACTGGCACTATATGGCAGTAGCAAGAAATGAGGGTATTTGTATTCCCAATATACTCTTTGAATTCCCAGTCAGACAATGGCACTGTATACCAGTAGTAAAAATTGTGGGTGCACGTAACCCCAATATATTCTTTGAATTACCAGTCAGAAACTGGCACTATATGGCAGTAGCAAGAAATGAGGGTATTTATAACCCCAATATATTCTTTGAATTCCCAGTCAGACAATGGCACTGTATACCAGTAGTAAAAATTGTGGGTGCACGTAACCCCAATATATTCTTTGAATTACCAGTCAGAAACTGGCACTATATGGCAGTAGCAAGAAATGAGGGTATTTGTATTCCCAATATACTCTTTGAATTCCCAGTCAGACAATGGCACTGTATACCAGTAGTAAAAATTGTGGGTGCACGTAACCCCAATATATTCTTTGAATTACCAGTCAGACACTGGCACTATATGGCAGTAGCAAGAAATGAGGGTATTTGTATTCCCAATATACTCTTTGAATTCCCAGTCAGACAATGACACTGTATACCAGTAGTAAAAATTGTGGGTGCACGTAACCCCAATATATTCTTTGAATTCCCAGTCAGACAATGGCACTATATGGCAGTAGCAAGAAATGAGGGTATTTATAACCCCAATATATTCTTTGAATTCCCAGTCAGACAATGGCACTGTATACCAGTAGTAAAAATTGTGGGTGCACGTAACCCCAATATATTCTTTGAATTACCAGTCAGAAACTGGCACTATATGGCAGTAGCAAGAAATGAGGGTATTTATAACCCCAATATATTCTTTGAATTCCCAGTCAGACAATGGCACTGTATACCAGTAGTAAAAACTGTGGGTGCACGTAACCCCAATATATTCTTTGAATTACCAGTCAGAAACTGGCACTATATGGCAGTAGCAAGAAATGAGGGTATTTATAACCCCAATATATTCTTTGAATTCCCAGTCAGACAATGGCACTGTATACCAGTAGTAAAAATTGTGGGTGCACGTAACCCCAATATATTCTTTGAATTCCCAGTCAGACACTGGCACTATATGGCAGTAGCAAGAAATGAGGGTATTTATAACCCCAATATATTCTTTGAATTCCCAGTCAGACAATGGCACTGTATACCAGTAGTAAAAATTGTGGGTGCACGTAACCCCAATATATTCTTTGAATTCCCAGTCAGAAACTGGCACTATATGGCAGTAGCAAGAAATGAGGGTATTTGTATTCCCAATATACTCTTTGAATTCCCAGTCAGACAATGGCACTGTATACCAGTAGTAAAAATTGTGGGTGCACGTAACCCCAATATATTCTTTGAATTACCAGTCAGAAACTGGCACTATATGGCAGTAGCAAGAAATGAGGGTATTTATAACCCCAATATATTCTTTGAATTCCCAGTCAGACAATGGCACTGTATACCAGTAGTAAAAATTGTGGGTGCACGTAACCCCAATATATTCTTTGAATTACCAGTCAGAAACTGGCACTATATGGCAGTAGCAAGAAATGAGGGTATTTGTATTCCCAATATACTCTTTGAATTCCCAGTCAGACAATGGCACTGTATACCAGTAGTAAAAATTGTGGGTGCACGTAACCCCAATATATTCTTTGAATTACCAGTCAGAAACTGGCACTATATGGCAGTAGCAAGAAATGAGGGTATTTATAACCCCAATATATTCTTTGAATTCCCAGTCAGACAATGGCACTGTATACCAGTAGTAAAAATTGTGGGTGCACGTAACCCCAATATATTCTTTGAATTACCAGTCAGAAACTGGCACTATATGGCAGTAGCAAGAAATGAGGGTATTTATAACCCCAATATATTCTTTGAATTCCCAGTCAGACAATGGCACTGTATACCAGTAGTAAAAATTGTGGGTGCACGTAACCCCAATATATTCTTTGAATTCCCAGTCAGAAACTGGCACTATATGGCAGTAGCAAGAAATGAGGGTATTTGTATTCCCAATATACTCTTTGAATTCCCAGTCAGACAATGGCACTGTATACCAGTAGTAAAAATTGTGGGTGCACGTAACCCCAATATATTCTTTGAATTACCAGTCAGAAACTGGCACTATATGGCAGTAGCAAGAAATGAGGGTATTTATAACCCCAATATATTCTTTGAATTCCCAGTCAGACAATGGCACTGTATACCAGTAGTAAAAATTGTGGGTGCACGTAACCCCAATATATTCTTTGAATTACCAGTCAGAAACTGGCACTATATGGCAGTAGCAAGAAATGAGGGTATTTGTATTCCCAATATACTCTTTGAATTCCCAGTCAGACAATGGCACTGTATACCAGTAGTAAAAATTGTGGGTGCACGTAACCCCAATATATTCTTTGAATTACCAGTCAGACACTGGCACTATATGGCAGTAGCAAGAAATGAGGGTATTTGTATTCCCAATATACTCTTTGAATTCCCAGTCAGACAATGGCACTGTATACCAGTAGTAAAAATTGTGGGTGCACGTAACCCCAATATATTCTTTGAATTCCCAGTCAGACAATGGCACTATATGGCAATAGCAAGAAATGAGGGTATTTATAACCCCAATATATTCTTTGAATTCCCAGTCAGACAATGGCACTGTATACCAGTAGTAAAAATTGTGGGTGCACGTAACCCCAATATATTCTTTGAATTACCAGTCAGAAACTGGCACTATATGGCAGTAGCAAGAAATGAGGGTATTTATAACCCCAATATATTCTTTGAATTCCCAGTCAGACAATGGCACTGTATACCAGTAGTAAAAATTGTGGGTGCACGTAACCCCAATATATTCTTTGAATTACCAGTCAGAAACTGGCACTATATGGCAGTAGCAAGAAATGAGGGTATTTATAACCCCAATATATTCTTTGAATTCCCAGTCAGACAATGGCACTGTATACCAGTAGTAAAAATTGTGGGTGCACGTAACCCCAATATATTCTTTGAATTCCCAGTCAGACACTGGCACTATATGGCAGTAGCAAGAAATGAGGGTATTTATAACCCCAATATATTCTTTGAATTCCCAGTCAGACAATGGCACTGTATACCAGTAGTAAAAATTGTGGGTGCACGTAACCCCAATATATTCTTTGAATTCCCAGTCAGAAACTGGCACTATATGGCAGTAGCAAGAAATGAGGGTATTTGTATTCCCAATATACTCTTTGAATTCCCAGTCAGACAATGGCACTGTATACCAGTAGTAAAAATTGTGGGTGCACGTAACCCCAATATATTCTTTGAATTACCAGTCAGACACTGGCACTATATGGCAGTAGCAAGAAATGAGGGTATTTATAACCCCAATATATTCTTTGAATTCCCAGTCAGACAATGGCACTGTATACCAGTAGTAAAAATTGTGGGTGCACGTAACCCCAATATATTCTTTGAATTACCAGTCAGAAACTGGCACTATATGGCAGTAGCAAGAAATGAGGGTATTTGTATTCCCAATATACTCTTTGAATTCCCAGTCAGACAATGGCACTGTATACCAGTAGTAAAAATTGTGGGTGCACGTAACCCCAATATATTCTTTGAATTACCAGTCAGACACTGGCACTATATGGCAGTAGCAAGAAATGAGGGTATTTGTATTCCCAATATACTCTTTGAATTCCCAGTCAGACAATGGCACTGTATACCAGTAGTAAAAATTGTGGGTGCACGTAACCCCAATATATTCTTTGAATTCCCAGTCAGACAATGGCACTATATGGCAGTAGCAAGAAATGAGGGTATTTATAACCCCAATATATTCTTTGAATTCCCAGTCAGACAATGGCACTGTATACCAGTAGTAAAAATTGTGGGTGCACGTAACCCCAATATATTCTTTGAATTACCAGTCAGAAACTGGCACTATATGGCAGTAGCAAGAAATGAGGGTATTTATAACCCCAATATATTCTTTGAATTCCCAGTCAGACAATGGCACTGTATACCAGTAGTAAAAATTGTGGGTGCACGTAACCCCAATATATTCTTTGAATTCCCAGTCAGAAACTGGCACTATATGGCAGTAGCAAGAAATGAGGGTATTTGTATTCCCAATATACTCTTTGAATTCCCAGTCAGACAATGGCACTGTATACCAGTAGTAAAAATTGTGGGTGCACGTAACCCCAATATATTCTTTGAATTACCAGTCAGAAACTGGCACTATATGGCAGTAGCAAGAAATGAGGGTATTTATAACCCCAATATATTCTTTGAATTCCCAGTCAGACAATGGCACTGTATACCAGTAGTAAAAATTGTGGGTGCACGTAACCCCAATATATTCTTTGAATTACCAGTCAGAAACTGGCACTATATGGCAGTAGCAAGAAATGAGGGTATTTGTATTCCCAATATACTCTTTGAATTCCCAGTCAGACAATGGCACTGTATACCAGTAGTAAAAATTGTGGGTGCACGTAACCCCAATATATTCTTTGAATTACCAGTCAGACACTGGCACTATATGGCAGTAGCAAGAAATGAGGGTATTTGTATTCCCAATATACTCTTTGAATTCCCAGTCAGACAATGGCACTGTATACCAGTAGTAAAAATTGTGGGTGCACGTAACCCCAATATATTCTTTGAATTCCCAGTCAGACAATGGCACTATATGGCAGTAGCAAGAAATGAGGGTATTTATAACCCCAATATATTCTTTGAATTCCCAGTCAGACAATGGCACTGTATACCAGTAGTAAAAATTGTGGGTGCACGTAACCCCAATATATTCTTATAATTACCAGTCAGAAACTGGCACTATATGGCAGTAGCAAGAAATGAGGGTATTTATAACCCCAATATATTCTTTGAATTCCCAGTCAGACACTGGCACTATATGGCAGTAGCAAGAAATGAGGGTATTTATAACCCCAATATATTCTTTGAATTCCCAGTCAGACAATGGCACTGTATACCAGTAGTAAAAATTGTGGGTGCACGTAACCCCAATATATTCTTTGAATTCCCAGTCAGAAACTGGCACTATATGGCAGTAGCAAGAAATGAGGGTATTTGTATTCCCAATATACTCTTTGAATTCCCAGTCAGACAATGGTACTGTATACCAGTAGTAAAAATTGTGGGTGCACGTAACCCCAATATATTCTTTGAATTACCAGTCAGAAACTGGCACTATATGGCAGTAGCAAGAAATGAGGGTATTTATAACCCCAATATATTCTTTGAATTCCCAGTCAGACAATGGCACTGTATACCAGTAGTAAAAATTGTGGGTGCACGTAACCCCAATATATTCTTTGAATTACCAGTCAGAAACTGGCACTATATGGCAGTAGCAAGAAATGAGGGTATTTGTATTCCCAATATACTCTTTGAATTCCCAGTCAGACAATGGCACTGTATACCAGTAGTAAAAATTGTGGGTGCACGTAACCCCAATATATTCTTTGAATTACCAGTCAGACACTGGCACTATATGGCAGTAGCAAGAAATGAGGGTATTTGTATTCCCAATATACTCTTTGAATTCCCAGTCAGACAATGGCACTGTATACCAGTAGTAAAAATTGTGGGTGCACGTAACCCCAATATATTCTTTGAATTCCCAGTCAGACAATGGCACTATATGGCAGTAGCAAGAAATGAGGGTATTTATAACCCCAATATATTCTTTGAATTCCCAGTCAGACAATGGCACTGTATACCAGTAGTAAAAATTGTGGGTGCACGTAACCCCAATATATTCTTTGAATTACCAGTCAGAAACTGGCACTATATGGCAGTAGCAAGAAATGAGGGTATTTATAACCCCAATATATTCTTTGAATTCCCAGTCAGACAATGGCACTGTATACCAGTAGTAAAAATTGTGGGTGCACGTAACCCCAATATATTCTTTGAATTACCAGTCAGAAACTGGCACTATATGGCAGTAGCAAGAAATGAGGGTATTTATAACCCCAATATATTCTTTGAATTCCCAGTCAGACAATGGCACTGTATACCAGTAGTAAAAATTGTGGGTGCACGTAACCCCAATATATTCTTTGAATTCCCAGTCAGACACTGGCACTATATGGCAGTAGCAAGAAATGAGGGTATTTGTATTCCCAATATATTCTTTGAATTCCCAGTCAGACAATGGCACTGTATACCAGTAGTAAAAATTGTGGGTGCACGTAACCCCAATATATTCTTTGAATTCCCAGTCAGACACTGGCACTATATGGCAGTAGCAAGAAATGAGGGTATTTGTATTCCCAATATATTCTTTGAATTCCCAGTCAGACAATGGCACTGTATACCAGTAGTAAAAATTGTGGGTGTATATAGCCCCAATTCTATTGCTAGGGGACTTGCAGGGTATTTCTGGGGTGATGGTGGGGGGGCACACCGTTGGAACGGGTATCGGGGTATATATCGGGTATACGGGAATACACTGACAGTGTATTCCATTCAGGATCCTGGGAAAGCTGGGTTGCGGCGATTGAGCCCGTCAGTGCCACGTTACACTGACAAGCTTCTCCCTGGAATTTAGCTCTTATAAGAGCTGTTGGTTGTCTTCTACTTCCTATCCTAGCCTGTCCCTGCCTACCCAGAATCTAAGCCCTAGCTAGCTGGACGGAAACCTCCGTCCTCGGTGAATTGCAAGCTCAGAATGACGCGAAGCTGGGCGTCGCTGTTCTTTTAAATTAGAGGTCACATGTTTTCGGCAGCCAATGGGTTTTGCCTACTTTTCTCAACGTCACCGGTGTCGTAGTTCCTGTCCCACCTACCCTGCGCTGTTATTGGAGCAAAAAAGGCGCCAGGGAAGGTGGGAGGGGAATCGAGTAATGGCGCACTTTACCACGCGGTGTTCGATTCGATTCGAACATGCCGAACAGCCTAATATCCGATCGAACATGAGTTCGATAGAACACTGTTCGCTCATCTCTAATATATATATATACATATATATATATATATACATATATATATATATATATATATATATATATATATATATATATATATATATATGATCTTATCAGACCAGTATTTCTCTGTACTGCTCTTAAGTTGCTAGACTGCAAGGTAGAATTACAGCTCTTTAGGATTCTAGCCATGTAATGCAACACAGTGCTACAACAAACATAAAAGGGCAGCACTTAACAGTAAAGGTCAATAGAAAGACATATCTGATAACTAGACAATACCTGGCCTATAGATAAAAATAGGGACTTATTTAACTCCTTGTCTTATTGTCACATGTAACTTTCCACAATAGCATCAGTGTCAACAGACTCATTCTGTTCCTATTAGTCAGTCATGTAAAACAGAAGCTACAGTAGATTTTATTCTTTATCCTTTAATTGTGTTACTTCATGCAAAACCAATTAAGTCTACTTTATTTTCTTCATTTTTGAATGGTAGTCTGTCAACCTATTTTATTATGTAATGGATTCTGACAATGGATCTTACAGTCTCAACATTTTATGTTTGTTCAAAAATTGCTTTTTAAACCATGAGCGTGGCTGATATATTGAACTACAAATGTTGTGAGGGAAAGGTCATTGGAATATTGAACAGTTTCATTGTTCTTTTTATTTTTAGATATCAATAACTCACTTTACTGTAATCAATATACCTTGTTAAAGGCCACTATAAGCATTTCACTGGAGCAACCTCTATCTAAAGCGGTTTCACAAGTAGTTTACATAAAGTCAGTAGAGAAATGTGAATGATTTCAACCTCTGTGCAGAATAGATTTTTTACAATGTAGAGATGGATCCTTCTGTTTAAGTAATTAATATTAATAGTATTTTATTCTGTATTAGATTCTTCCAGTTCTCATAAAAATCAACTTACATATACTGTATCTGTAGGAAAGTGAATTTAGTAGTGGATGGCCAACTTTCCAAGAGATTCATTAGGAAGAATTTATTAATATGAGTTTTCTGGCACATTTTGGGGGCATGTTCATTTGTGCCAAAAATGCAAAACTTTTTCCATTTTCTGACCTGCTGTGTATACGCTCGTAACTCCCATTGAAATCAATGGGATCTTTTTGAGCGCTCAAACTCTGACACGCCGTATATTTGCCAGATCACGCTACACGTTACATCGTGTGAATGCACCCTAAGGCTAAGGCTCTACTTTGCGGAAACAAGCTTTTATTGTTGCAGTTTTTTCAGCCAAATCCAGGACTGGATTGAGAAGATGGTAGAAATATAAGTACTTCTTATATGTTCCCCATTCCCTTTAACACAAACTGCAACAAAAAAAGCTGTGATTCCGCAACATGGGCCCTTAGCCTTAGGTTGAGGCCCCAGGTTGCAAAAATGCAGCCTTTCGGTTCCAGATTTTGTTGCATTTTTTTAAGCCAAAGCCAAGGGAATTGAGAATATATAGGAAGGTGTGTAACTAGCAAAGACTGGGCCCATGGAAAACTTTTGATCCCACATGGCCTAGGGCCCCATTTACTGGCCCCACACTGTAAAATGCTCCCTTTGCTGGCCCCCATATGACATAATGTCCCATTTACACACAGTATAATTTCCCATAATGGTCCCTTCATAAATTATAGTGTACTACAGTGGCACCTTCATACTGTATTATGTCCCATAGTGGCCTCCATACAGTATAATGTCCCACAGTGGTCCCTTCATTCAACAATGTGTCCCTAGTGGCCTCCATGCAATATAATACCCTACAGTGACCCCTGTGCACAGAATAATGTCCTATAGTGGCCTCCATATAGATAGAATAATGTTCCACAGTGGTTCCTTCATGCAGTATAATGCCCCTCAATGGCTTCTACACAATAGAATGTCCCAAAGTGACCTCTTTACAAGGTATAATGTCCCATAGTGGCCTCCATACAGCATAATGTCCCAGAGTGATATAATGTTTCAAAGTAGCCTCCATACAATATAATGTCCCACGATGGCTCCTTCACACATAGTATAATGTCCCAGAGTGGCCTTCATACAGCAAAAATATCACACAGTTGACCACTTAATACAGTGTAATATCCCATAGTGGCCTCCATACAATATAATGTACCACAGCAGCCTCTTCACAAGGTATAATGTTCCAAAGTGGCCTTCACACAGTATAATGTCCCATAGTGGCCCCCATAGTGTCTATCGCACTTCATTTCTCAGAACCCTGAAATATTTGGGGTTCATCACTCTCCAGGGGAGGTGATCAAACATAAAAAACTGTGTTACTTACCTCTTCTGGGCTCCGGCTCAACTCTCTGTTCTCCTTAGGTGTATTAAAAGAATTAGAAACTTTTCTCTCCTGGGCTACGGTGAAACTCCATGTTCTCTTCAGGCTTCTTTAAAGACATTAGAGACTGCTGAGGCCAGTAATTGTGCCTCAGCAGTCACATGGGTTACACCAGCCTCAATGGTCTCTAACATCATTGAAGAGGCCCGAAGACCCATGCCAGAACCAAGGAAGGGTATATATCACTGTCCCCTGGGACTCCGATTATTATAGTCTGGGGTATGAAGAGACCCAGAGTATAATAATAGCAGTTTAGTTTGGTATGTGTTTGTCCGAATAAAACCATTAGGGTCACAAGCTTCACACAACAAATACTCTTGCCAACGCTTAACTACTTATTCCCACTCCTGCTGCTACAGCGGTAGTTCTGCCACTGCCTAGCTTTTAAAAATACTGCCATTTCGCAGAACCAAGGAGAAGAGGTGTCCCAATCCAGTCCTGTCCCTGGTAGAGTCATAGGCTTCTTGCTTAGATAGTTTTAGACCTTTTAGGCCTCATGCTGGGTTAGTCCTTTAGCCTACAAGCTGCAGTGACCGAGTGTAAGTATCAGTTATTTACTCACTACCAGCTCCTTCCTGCTCTGGGAACACATAACCTGTAACAGCAGTAAGTCCAGGGCAGAGAAAGTGCCAGGAAACACAGCGATGAGTAAGTAACTCACCACTGGGGCCATTATCCTGTGTGAAGGCATTGAATGGCGCATTACCTTGTGTGGAACATTAGAGGAAATAGTAAAGGGATTTTATTCCTTTCTAATATTGATGGTCAGAGCAGTCAGGACCCACACGGGTCAGCAGTTCTCAGACAGCATGGCTACAGGTAAGGTCATGCACACTCACTGTATGGCATTCACTATTGGCACTGCTGCCATATCTAAACCCACTGCTACACATCATATGGTGATCAGAGTGTCTCCTGGCATACCAGTTGCTGCGTTATCCCAGAACATTTCACCAGCAAGGCTCTTGGATGTTGGGGTCAAGACTTTGTTTTAAAGAGAGCATGACCTGAAAATTTTCATAGCATGTTGCATACCTTTTGCATTCTCTCTCCAACCTCAAATTTTTTGATGTTGACCACACCTCCCCCTAGCTTGTAACCCATTTGAAACCCAAAAATTTGAATCCCACCCTTGCAGTTAAGGTATGGACCCTCGATAGTATTTTGTCAAGGTTTTCTATTGAATTTCAGACAGATTCAGAATATATTTGTGTGGATTAAGTTTAACCTTAGAGTTATTTTTTCATTGCACTGTCCACAATATTTTTCCCTCATATTAAAATATATAAGTTGTAGAGAAGATTTCCTTTGACCAAGTATAAATTTTAAGTTCAAAAGCAATATAAAGGTCCCTACCGAGATGTATTTAGTATTATACACATGGTAGAAATGACCCATAGATATCTATTACTGGTTTGGAAGGTGACTTTATGAATAAGTTATAATCTCCATCAACCACTGACTAGTATCAATGCTTTTAGCTTACAGGCAATTCTGTCCCTATTATTGATATTGATACAAAGCAAAGTCTCATCTGTAGATAAATTTGAGACATTTATAGATTTCTACCCAAGACTATGGGGAGCTATGATGAATGTAACATTCAACAGATGCAGACTAAGCATAAAAATGAAAAACTATTTGTTCAGTGCTGTTACTTATGTATGAATTTACAAAAAAAATAAATCTGTTTCATAGTAACAAAATATATATAAGTACACACAACTGTTTATTGATACATACTGTACATACATACTGTAGGGTTATTTGTATGCCTTGTTTATAAACATTTTCCTTTTTTTATATATATGTGCTTAGATACACAGCTACTATACAATATCCTAAAACATACTTAATAACTATTCAATGCACCTTGATGTAATAGTATTTCAAGATCTTCAGGTAGCTGAAGCACAAGGTGTCTGTGACAAATGTGCCCATATAATCGCTGGCAGAAGGTCACACTTCTGTCACAATGTGTAAGACTGGAAAAAACTTTAAGGCTAAGGCCCCACATAGTGAGTCACAGCAACAGCAAAAAAAATGCTGCATTAAATCCTGCATCATTTTTTTTCCACAGCATTTTTCATTGCAATCGCGCAGGTTTCCTCTGCAGACTTTCTGCACCTATTATACCTATACGGGAAAAAAAACAGCATTTCCATAAGATAACTGACATGCTGCGATTTTCAAGAACAGAACCATTTTTAAAAATGCACCTTTTCCACTGTGGATTTTTTTCTGCAATGTATTGATGCGATTAAGCAAAATCCCATTCACTTTGCAGGTATTATAAAACTCACCTTCTTTTGCCACAGCGTTTTTATCCCATTCAATTCCACACTCAAAACTGGGAGTGCCATTGTGCATGCTCTATGGAGGCAGCCTAGGACCATATAAAAGTACACATGGTAGACTTTTGTTAAAGTCTGTCAGGACATACCAGAGGTAAACAGGTAAACTCCTAATCTTGAAAGGTTTGCTCATTTCTAGGTCATTCAGTTTGGGTTTGGTTTGCTGATTTGCACCCAAACTTATATCGGTGTCAAAACTGGAAATGCAAAATGCCTTTTAAAGTTGTGGATGGAACTCTGTTATGTATATAACTTTACATCACTATAACTATTTTGGGATGGTCTTGCTGGCCATGGAAAAATTACAGACTTATTTTTACTGAACAAATGAACAACGTTTAGAAAAAAAAAATACACAGATAGTATACTTAACTACTTGGCAAGTTTGGCAAGGAAACAAATCCATGGTTGAAAGCCATTTAAGATACAATATGGATCTCAAGGTGACCAGATGGACTGGAATGTTTTCACACTGTTAGGATAGTGATAAAGGTATTAAAGGAAGACAGGGCATCCAACGACAACCATGGTAATTGGTAATTGCTAAGGTAGTCTGAAAGTTGGGAGTGTCGGTCAGCAGAGGTTAGAGTATGAGGGGAGGAAAAGTTATAACATTTGTAATAGTAAGGGTGCATTCACACTGAGTAAACGCTAGCTTATTTTGTAGAGTAAAATTACACTTGTAAATTTTGCTATCCCATTGACTTCAATGACATTTTACAGGCGTATTTTTACAGGCGTATTTTTACAGGCGTATTTTTACACTTGTAAAAAAATATCATTGAAGTCAATGGGATAGCAAAATTTACAAGTGTAATTTTACTCTACAAAATAAGCTAGCGTTTACTCAGTGTGAATGCACCCTAAGAGTGAAAGGTAGACATGATAGCCTGCAGATGATGTTGGAGATGGCCTAAGGAGTCAGTGTGACTCAGAGACAGTGTGGGGAACGGAGGTTGCATGGTGTTCCCTGAAGGTCTTAGCCAACAATGTGAGTTTTATTATCTCTCTTATAAATCAAATCAAATCAAACAAGTTTTATTGGCACGTCCGAATAGATATTTGGCATTGTAGTAAAGAAAAATGGAAAAAGAGTCAAGTGAACTCTGTCCTGCACAAAAATAGTTTAAATTTAAAAGCAGGAAAAGTAACTTGTGGACCTGAAAAATAAAGAGATAAACAATGCAACATGAACTATGAACAATTGCAGGCTAATCAAGGGAAAAAGTGAAGGTGCAAAAGTTCACTCAAAGAGTTCCCCCCAGGTGGGGCCTATGGAAGGATGGCACCAAGGAGGGCTGTTGGTATCTCTTAGGCCTCTGTGGTTCCAACATCGGAGTAGTGGTGGAGGAAGGAATGACAGTTCCCAGTCCGATAGCTTAGGGAAGGGAATCTCCAGTTGGTCACAGAAAAATGGTAGATCTTAGTAGGCACAGAAAGTAGATGAGCGTCCAGCCTTGTGAGCAGTGATGGCGAACGGAAAACACCAGCAATAGGGGATCTGATGGTCTTGCAGGATCCTTAGTAAAGGGTGAAGATGGAAATGTTTCTGGAGAACAAGCAGGGAAAGATCCTGGTATATCTACAGTTTAGCTCCATCAAAGTCAAAGTCCTTGAGCCTCCTGGCTCTATTTACAATGATCTCTCTCAGGGTAAAGTCCTGGACACAACAGATAACATCATGGGGAGTAAAGAAGGAGCACGATGAGCCCAATTTTTTGTGATGAGGTTCCTGAAGGATGGAATTAAAAAATGGCTTCAAGTGTAACAGGAACAAATTTGTCATGAGTGACATCCAGAAGACCCTTGATCTGTATTTCATTGTGCCTGCCCCTATTGTCCAGGTCCTCCAAATGTCACTGCATATCCCAGAGATTGAGGAACTGCAGTATCATGGATATGCATTACATAGGCTATAGAGTGGTTGTGGTCATCATCTAGGGTTTCCACTCTGGTGTCTATAGAGTGCAGGTCTTTGCATACTGCAGAAATTTTCACTTGGTACTTCAGAAACAAGGGTTTGAAAATCCCACGTAGTGGGTAGCTGAGAGAGGAAATCCGGCCAATCAGAAGAACAGGAGGAGCAGGAGCAACACCTACATGGAGTTTGGGGGGGTCTGGGAAGGGTTCCCCTATATCTGATTCCATTGATTCAATATCAGTATCCCCCTCAGGCTCCAGGGAAGGAGAGGAAGCAGCTGGTGGTACATGCAGGAGCTGGAGGAAGGAAGGCATCTCTTCAGAGATGGAACAGCAGAAGAGGGCACACTGACCCTAGGAGAGGAGGCAGGGGAGCCGGAGCTCAGTACTGCAATCAGTTCCAGTTATGGAGGGGTGATGAGGTCTCCATCACATAGAATGAGGGGGTCCTGTGTTAGGGATCACCAAGGCTGCCCCGGGACTGACCTGGAGAGAAGAGAGCCTGAGGAAAGATGCTGTGCAGTGCTGGCTGTGCAGATGAGGAAGGCCCCGGCCTGTGCAAAAATGGCCGTGGCCCCGTGGAGGCAAGGAAGCTGTCGGGGTCAGATACCCATCTAGGATGGCTCGGATCAGGCGATCGCCGGGCACAGGAGTGCCAGGAAGCATTTTCTTTTGAATTTGCTTGCCCATAGAGACAGTAGGGAGAGCAGAGGGGTCTACAAGAAGCTAAACTGTGCGGAGACAATGTTGAGGAGATGCACGTCTCACATCAGTGGTCAGGCCACACACCCCAGGTTGAAGTTAAAATTTGAAAAGTGCGAATTTGTGATGGATTGATGAAACGGCAGCAGCATGGGCATCAATGACAGCAATTGTTACTAGGCCCTGGAATTTAATGCCCAAAGGCCTCTCTACAACATGAAAAAACACCAGTATTAAAGATAGCAAATGGTAAGTGGAAGAGGATCGGAACCTACTAAGCAGTTATTTTGACAGTTTGAGCTGCAGTTATTAATTTGTAAAAAATTTTTGGAATGAGCATAGCAGCAAATACTGGATGAATACATTAGATTTATTGAATACATGTCATCAGGGTACTGCTATAAGGAATATGTATATACTTTTATTCCCTGGGGGTTAGTGTTGACTCCTGGACATTAGATTATATAGATTTGGACTTTTTTGTTATATTAGTTTACTGTATTATATTTCTACATCATAATAAAATGTATTTGTAATAAAAAAAAAATATTGACCATCTGTCCAGAATCATACGATAATAATAATAAATTTTATATACATAGCACCAACATATTCTACAGTACTTTATAAATAGTAGGGTTAAAGTACTGATAAAAGGAGACATTGCAATAAATCAATTTGCACAATGGGATTGAGAGTTTTGCTCACAAGAGCTTACAATCTATGAACTATCTACACTACACATACAAAGCTTCAGCTGATCACCTCTAGGGAGACATTAACCAGTCAACAACTATAAGGCAAGATATTCAAATGTTAATTAGCAGAAAAGGACATAATCTTAATTTGTAACCTATAGTGGAAGTTGACCTTTGCTGCCCAGAAGTTGAGTCTAATAGACAGCCTTTCAATATAGAAATGACAGCTATAATACACTATAAGGGTGCATTCACACTGAGTAAACGCTAGCTTATTTTGTAGAGTAAAATTACACTTGTAAATTTTGCTATCCCATTGACTTCAATGACATTTTACAGGCGTATTTTTACAGGCGTATTTTTTACAGGCGTATTTTTTACAGGCGTATTTTTACACTTGTAAAAAAATATCATTGAAGGCAATGGGATAGCAAAATTTACAAGTGTAATTTTACTCTACAAAATAAGCTAGCGTTTACTCAGTGTGAATGCACCCTAATACAGGAATCATCACTCTGCATTATACCAATTATACCAATTTTCTGATTATGAATTGCTATAAATGGTATAAGCACAAATATTTGCTATGACAACCTCCATAGTGACATGAGCTATACAATTATCATGTTATTTAAGAGGTATATACAACTTCCCCAAGCATATTCACCCACTAACAGCACATTATAGGGCACATTACAGTCATACAAAACACACCTCTAGGTGTATATATATATATATATATATATATATATATATGTTAGCAGGAGGACACGGCTTCGTATGGGTATATTTAATATTTTGTTTATGTAGTGGCTCCATAAGAATTGTCCAATTTTGCACTAGTGTATTTTGTATATCGTTTGTGTGCATCCATAAGCATCATGTGATCATGTGTATCTCATTTCGAATATCAGAGAAAAACATATGATCAGTTGTTATGGAGACCTGGAGTAAAGCTGTGTGTATGTGACCTTGTGTAACAGTGTCATTCACAGGGCCCTTCCCCTTTAAGGCTGACATAAAGCAGTGAAGAAAAATGGATGGGTTGCTATGGAAACCTGAAGTAAAACTCTAATATGTGGTAGAACTAGCAAAAAACGTAGGTATAAAAACACTTAATTTTTTTTTATATCAATGAAACAAAAAGCAATCATTAGATAAAACATCAATTTTATTAATATGATTAAAACATATAATTATAAGATGCGAATGACGTAGTAACAATACAGATCATGAGTATGGCGTGCACTAAAATAGTCCCTCAAACAAATTTCTCCATGAGAATATATGTATATCATGGATCACAATAATGTGGTAATCAACAATGCAATTATATAGTAATATATACCTTCTGAATGTGAGAGCAAGATATTTATAATAAACTCCAAAACACTATATATAAATGTGATGCTGTTAGCCAAACAAACCAGAGGTATATTCCACATCATGTGTATGCATTTGTAAATAGTAAACCAAAACCACAAAGAGTCATAAATGTAGTATAAAAATAACTGTATATATACAACTAACTGTCAGGATCTTGTTTTGTTGAACTCTTTTTTGCCATCAGTCAAGATGGAGTTTTTTGTGTTTCCTGCCTGTGACTTACCCTGCTTTCCTGATTCTTCATTATTTAGCATGTGTGTTCTGATTACCCAGTTGCCTGAGTATTGTTTTCAGAAGCCTGTCTTCTACAAGGACCTCAAGCTCAAACTGACTGTTCCAAGTTGGTTAATTACCTGCAAGTTGGTTCCTACCTAGAACCACTACCCCCAGGAAGTCCTCCTGCTACTAAGACTTGCTATCCACCCGGTCCACAGGAGCCGTGGAACTACTGACCCCAGCAAGCCCTCCTGCTGAGTATAGGACCACTGCTTCCGGCCAAGCCTCCCTGCCTTCCACAGAACGGACTGTAAGTCTATTTGTGTACTACTATTGCTAGACTCACTGTTCCCAGCCATTGGTCTCTAGAAAATAGAAAGGGTATTGTGACACTAACAAATTACCCCATTAGGGTTAAGGCTTACCCATAGTGACTGTGGTGAATCAAGACTACAGGGGAACTAGGTGTGGACGCCGACTCTCACCCGACGCGCGTGTTTCGGCACGCCTGCCTTCGTCTGGCCACCCCTGCTGTGAGAGAACTCATTTACATACCGACAAGAACTGGGATTCCTACGGAATGGCGGCACGGAGAAGACAACGAAAGGTAGGAGAATAGCAGCCTTTCTTAAGGCTATTCCACGTGTTAGGGTGCATTCAGACTACGTAACGCCGGGCGTGTATGAGAGCCGTACACGCCGGCATTACGGCAGACTGCCGAACACTTCCCATTCACTTCAATGGGAGCGCTCGTAAACGCCGCTGTTACGAGCGCTCCCATTGAAGTGAATGGGAAGTGTTCGGCAGTCTGCCGTAATGCCGGCGTGTACGGCTCTCATACACGCCCGGCGTTACGTAGTCTGAATGCACCCTTACTCAGAAAAAAAAGGGGTTGTATGATAGGATTCCTTTAACATAATGGTTAAACACTGTAAAATAAAATTGCAGACCATAACGTCTAAGCAATTTTCTAATTTTTTTTTCATTACCACTTTTCAAGAGACATTTTGTAGACAATTTACAAGGTATACATAAAAACTAATGATGTAACTTCTAAACATTGTATACATTATATGTACACTAAATACGGACATAAACTTCAAATAGCAATATCATTGTCATAGGTTCTCCATACTAAGAGTTGACTAGGTAGCATATTGCCTGAGACAAAACAAACATTTCCAATTATTTTGAGCTTTACCAGTCTCATAAAAAATGATATTTTTCTTTATCCAACAGGAAATTGTACCTCTGCAGAAAAGGTAAATATCATTCCCGTCTATTGCATGTACATTGATCTTGGGTTAATGTAACTACTGAGATTCCTGGAAATGTTCGGGGTCACACAAAGGGATGCTCAAGTCTTTCAAGTCGCCTTTACAAACTTTAACACTGTCCTGTTCTGGGTGAACCTTTTTCATTTCCACTTCAGTAACATGATGTGACAGATACACCCTTATGTGACACATCACAGTGTAACTCTTCAACCAGGAAATTTAAATGGACAACAGCTCCAAAACTGCTCTAGGGGAAATAGAAAAACTAGTTTTCTTCTGCAGAAGGAGAGAAAATCCATAAAGCATGAATGTGATCTTGCGCTATATATTTTTAGAACATTTAACTCAAGGAGTGTTCTACTTGATTTTTTACACATTCTATATTACATGACTTTGGTTATAAGTCTTGTAATGTCATTATACACAAGTGTACTATACTACCGTGGATGTTGTATGTAATACAGTTCTTTTCTGAAGGATGACCTAAACCTGTGTACTAAAAGAGAAAAATATGATTCAGTATGTTGTATGCTGTACATTAGTTGGTACATATTCTTTGATAGTTTGTTATCAAGCTTAGACAAGCCAGCATTATGTTTCTGATTTCTTTCACCTCTGCAGAGCATCACTGAAAAAGCAGTAAGATAGTCAAAGAGATATGTACCAGTGAGATAAATGGAAAAAAAAGTAAGAATGGTCTTACACAAGTATAGCACAGAAAGGAAGGGTAACCAGAGATTTCACTATAGAAAGTGATCGCTAATGATAATATACTGGAATCAATAGCAGATACACATACAACATTGCCATTAATTGGTTGGTAGATTCTAAATGAATGCCTGATCTTGTGGCAAACATTTGGACAGAATATGGTCAGCATACCTAGCATCCCAATCCGATCTTCCTTGATAGATGCTTGAACTGGCTTATGTGTTGCAGAGTTTAATCTTCCTATTTGCTGTCTTGCTATTTATTGGTATCAGATCTTTTATTTGGATGTCGGAAAAGGGCCAGTCCACTCTGACCATGCCAACTGTTACCCTGGGATAGGTTCACCTCCCCCTACTCCAGCCTACCTAAGAACAGGGTAGCAAGATCTCTGCTTTTTGAGTTTACTAGCATTGCAGCTAAGAAACACACTCTACATACACAGTCATGTTGTCACGAGTAGATATAGATTAGAGATGAGCGAACAGTGTTCTATCGAACTCATGTTCGATCGGATATTAGGCTGTTCGGCATGTTCGAATCGAATCGAACACCGCGTGGTAAAGTGCGCCATTACTCGATTCACCTCCCACCTTCCCTGGCGCCTTTTTTGCTCCAATAACAGCGCAGGGTAGGTGGGACAGGAACTACGACACCGGTGACGTTGAGAAAAGTAGGCAAAACCCATTGGCTGCCGAAAACATGTGACCTCTAATTTAAAAGAACAGCGCCGCCCAGGTTCGCGTCATTCTGAGCTTGCAATTCACCGAGGACGGAGGTTTCCGTCCAGTTAGCTAGGGCTTAGATTCTGGGTAGGCAGGGACAGGCTAGGATAGGAAGGAGAAGACAACCACAACAGCTCTTGTAAGAGCTAAATTCCAGGGAGAAGCTTGTCAGTGTAACGTGGCACTGACGGGCTCAATCGCCGCAACCCAGCTTTCCCAGGATCCTGAATGGAATACACTGTCAGTGTATTCCCGTATACCCCCGATACCCGTTCCAACGGTGTGCCCCCCCACCTTCACCCCAGAAATACCCTGCAAGTCCCCTAGCAATAGAATTGGGGCTATATACACCCACTATTTTTGCTACTGCCATATAGTGCCATTGTCTGACTGGGAATTCAAAGAATATATTGGGGTTACGTGCACCCACAATTTTTACTACTGGTATACAGTGCCAGTTTCTGACTGGGAATTCAAAGAATATATTGGGGTTATAAATACCCTCATTTCTTGCTACTGGTATATAGTGCCATTGTCTGACTGGGAATTCAAAGAATATATTGGGGTTACGTGCACCCACAATTTTTACTACTGGTATACAGTGCCAGTTTCTGACTGGGAATTCAAAGAATATATTGGGGTTACAAATACCCTCATTTCTTGCTACTGCCATATAGTGCCAGTTTCTGACTGGTAATTCAAAGAATATATTGGGGTTACGTGCACCCACAATTTTTACTACTGGTATACAGTGCCAGTTTCTGACTGGGAATTCAAAGAATATATTGGGGTTAAGTGCACCCACAATTTTTACTACTGGTATACAGTGCCAGTTTCTGACTGGGAATTCAAAGAATATATTGGGGTTACGTGCACCCACAATTTTTACTACTGGTATACAGCGCCAGTTTCTGACTGGGAATTCAAAGAATATATTGGGGTTAAGTGCACCCACAATTTTTACTACTGGTATACAGTGCCAGTTTCTGACTGGGAATTCAAAGAATATATTGGGGTTACGTGCACCCACAATTTTTACTACTGGTATACAGCGCCAGTTTCTGACTGGGAATTCAAAGAATATATTGGGGTTATAAATACCCTCATTTCTTGCTACTGCCATATAGTGCCAGTTTCTGACTGGTAATTCAAAGAATATATTGGGGTTACGTGCACCCACAATTTTTACTACTGGTATACAGTGCCAGTTTCTGACTGGTAATTCAAAGAATATATTGGGGTTACGTGCACCCACAATTTTTACTACTGGTATACAGTGCCATTGTCTGACTGGGAATTCAAAGAATATATTGGGGTTAAAAATACCCTCATTTCTTGCTACTGCCATATAGTGCCAGTTTCTGACTGGGAATTCAAAGAATATATTGGGGTTACGTGCACCCACAATTTTTACTACTGGTATACAGTGCCAGTTTCTGACTGGTAATTCAAAGAATATATTGGGGTTACGTGCACCCACAATTTTTACTACTGGTATACAGTGCCATTGTCTGACTGGGAATTCAAAGAATATATTGGGGTTATAAATACCCTCATTTCTTGCTACTGCCATATAGTGCCAGTTTCTGACTGGGAATTCAAAGAATATATTGGGGTTACGTGCACCCACAATTTTTACTACTGGTATACAGTGCCAGTTTCTGACTGGTAATTCAAAGAATATATTGGGGTTACGTGCACCCACAATTTTTACTACTGGTATACAGTGCCAGTTTCTGACTGGGAATTCAAAGAATATATTGGGGTTACGTGCACCCACAATTTTTACTACTGGTATACAGTGCCAGTTTCTGACTGGGAATTCAAAGAATATATTGGGGTTACGTGCACCCACAATTTTTACTACTGGTATACAGTGCCAGTTTCTGACTGGGAATTCAAAGAATATATTGGGGTTATAAATACCCTCATTTCTTGCTACTGCCATATAGTGCCAGTTTCTGACTGGGAATTCAAAGAATATATTGGGGTTACGTGCACCCACAATTTTTACTACTGGTATACAGTGCCAGTTTCTGACTGGGAATTCAAAGAATATATTGGGGTTACGTGCACCCACAATTTTTACTACTGGTATACAGTGCCAGTTTCTGACTGGGAATTCAAAGAATATATTGGGGTTACGTGCACCCACAATTTTTACTACTGGTATACAGTGCCAGTTTCTGACTGGGAATTCAAAGAATATATTGGGGTTACGTGCACCCACAATTTTTACTACTGGTATACAGTGCCAGTTTCTGACTGGGAATTCAAAGAATATATTGGGGTTATAAATACCCTCATTTCTTGCTACTGGTATACAGTGCCAGTTTCTGACTGGGAATTCAAAGAATATATTGGGGTTACGTGCACCCACAATTTTTACTACTGGTATACAGTGCCAGTTTCTGACTGGGAATTCAAAGAATATATTGGGGTTACGTGCACCCACAATTTTTACTACTGGTATACAGTGCCAGTTTCTGACTGGTAATTCAAAGAATATATTGGGGTTACGTGCACCCACAATTTTTACTACTGGTATGCAGTGCCATTGTCTGACTGGGAATTCAAAGAATATATTGGGGTTATAAATACCCTCATTTCTTGCTACTGCCATATAGTGCCAGTTTCTGACTGGGAATTCAAAGAATATATTGGGGTTACGTGCACCCACAATTTTTACTACTGGTATACAGTGCCATTGTCTGACTGGGAATTCAAAGAATATATTGGGGTTATAAATACCCTCATTTCTTGCTACTGGTATATAGTGCCATTGTCTGACTGGGAATTCAAAGAATATATTGGGGTTACGTGCACCCACAATTTTTACTACTGGTATACAGTGCCATTGTCTGACTGGGAATTCAAAGAATATATTGGGGTTATAAATACCCTCATTTCTTGCTACTGGTATATAGTGCCAGTTTCTGACTGGGAATTCAAAGAATATATTGGGGTTACGTGCACCCACAATTTTTACTACTGGTATACAGTGCCATTGTCTGACTGGGAATTCAAAGAATATATTGGGGTTATAAATACCCTCATTTCTTGCTACTGGTATATAGTGCCATTGTCTGACTGGGAATTCAAAGAATATATTGGGGTTACGTGCACCCACAATTTTTACTACTGGTATACAGTGCCAGTTTCTGACTGGGAATTCAAAGAATATATTGGGGTTACAAATACCCTCATTTCTTGCTACTGCCATATAGTGCCAGTTTCTGACTGGTAATTCAAAGAATATATTGGGGTTACGTGCACCCACAATTTTTACTACTGGTATACAGTGCCAGTTTCTGACTGGGAATTCAAAGAATATATTGGGGTTACGTGCACCCACAATTTTTACTACTGGTATACAGTGCCAGTTTCTGACTGGGAATTCAAAGAATATATTGGGGTTATAAATACCCTCATTTCTTGCTACTGCCATATAGTGCCAGTTTCTGACTGGGAATTCAAAGAATATATTGGGGTTACGTGCACCCACAATTTTTACTACTGGTATACAGTGCCAGTTTCTGACTGGGAATTCAAAGAATATATTGGGGTTACGAGCACCCACAATTTTTACTACTGGTATACAGTGCCAGTTTCTGACTGGGAATTCAAAGAATATATTGGGGTTATAAATACCCTCATTTCTTGCTACTGGTATACAGTGCCAGTTTCTGACTGGGAATTCAAAGAATATATTGGGGTTACGTGCACCCACAATTTTTACTACTGGTATACAGTGCCAGTTTCTGACTGGGAATTCAAAGAATATATTGGGGTTACGTGCACCCACAATTTTTACTACTGGTATACAGTGCCAGTTTCTGACTGGTAATTCAAAGAATATATTGGGGTTACGTGCACCCACAATTTTTACTACTGGTATACAGTGCCATTGTCTGACTGGGAATTCAAAGAATATATTGGGGTTATAAATACCCTCATTTCTTGCTACTGGTATATAGTGCCATTGTCTGACTGGGAATTCAAAGAATATATTGGGGTTACGTGCACCCACAATTTTTACTACTGGTATACAGTGCCAGTTTCTGACTGGGAATTCAAAGAATATATTGGGGTTACGTGCACCCACAATTTTTACTACTGGTATACAGTGCCAGTTTCTGACTGGGAATTCAAAGAATATATTGGGGTTACGTGAACCCACAATTTTTACTACTGGTATACAGTGCCAGTTTCTGACTGGGAATTCAAAGAATATATTGGGGTTACGTGCACCCACAATTTTTACTACTGGTATACAGTGCCAGTTTCTGACTGGGAATTCAAAGAATATATTGGGGTTATAAATACCCTCATTTCTTGCTACTGGTATATAGTGCCATTGTCTGACTGGGAATTCAAAGAATATATTGGGGTTACGTGCACCCACAATTTTTACTACTGGTATACAGTGCCAGTTTCTGACTGGGAATTCAAAGAATATATTGGGGTTACGTGCACCCACAATTTTTACTACTGGTATACAGTGCCAGTTTCTGACTGGTAATTCAAAGAATATATTGGGGTTATAAATACCCTCATTTCTTGCTACTGGTATATAGTGCCATTGTCTGACTGGGAATTCAAAGAATATATTGGGGTTACGTGCACCCACAATTTTTGCTACTGGTATATAGTGCCAATTTCTAACTGGGAATTCAAAATGCGCAAGGCTCCCGGAAAGGGACGTGGACGAGGCCGTGGGCGAGGTCGGGGGAATGGTTCTGGGGAGCAAGGTAGCAGTGAAGCCACAGGGCGTCCCGTGCCTACTTCTGTGGGGCAGCAAGCATTGCGCCACTCCACAGTGCCAGGGTTGCTTGCCACATTAACTAAACTGCAGGGTACAAACCTTAGTAGGCCCGAGAACCAGGAACAGGTCTTGCAATGGCTGTCAGAGAACGCTTACAGCACATTGTCCAGCAGCCAGTCAGACTCTGCCTCCTCTCCTCCTATTACCCAACAGTCTTGTCCTCCTTCCTCCCAAAATTCCCAAGCTTCACAGAACAATAACCCCAACTGTTCCTGCTCCCCAGAGCTGTTCTCCGCTCCTTTCATTGTCCCTCAACCTGCCTCTCCACGTCACGATTCCACGAACCTAACAGAGGAGCATCTGTGTCCAGATGCTCAAACACTAGAGTCTCCTCCATCTCCGTTCGATTTGGTGGTGGATGACCAGCAACCCACCCTCATCGACGATGATGTGACGCAGTTGCCGTCAGGGCATCCAGTTGACCGGCGCATTGTGCGGGAGGAGGAGATGAGACAGGAGTTGGAAGAGGAAGTGGTGGATGATGAGGACACTGACCCGACCTGGACAGGGGGGATGTCAAGCGGGGAAAGTAGTGTGGATGTTGAGGCAAGTGCAGCACCAAAAAGGGTAGCTAGAGGCAGAGGCAGAGGTCAGCAGCTTAGGCGAAGCCAGGCCACACCCGGAATCTCCCAAGATGTTCCAGTTCGTACCCAGCCCCGAAAAACTCCCACCTCGAGGGCACGTTTCTCGAAGGTGTGGAGTTTTTTCAAGGAATGCGCCGAGGACAGATATAGTGTTGTCTGCACAATTTGCCTCTCGAAATTGATTAGGGGCTCTGAGAAGAGCAACCTGTCCACCACTTCAATGCGCCGTCATTTGGAATCCAAGCACTGGAATCAGTGGCAGGCAGCAACGGCAGGACAAAGGCCGCCTGCCGTTCACGCCACTGCCACTGCCTCTGCCACTGCCTCTGCCTCTGCCTCTGCCACTGCTGACTGTGCTGGCGATGCACTCCAGAGGACGAGCCAGGACACCACTTCATCTGCCTCCGCCACTTTGTTGACTTCTCCCTCATCCTCCCCTGTTCCTGTCTTATCTCCTTCTCCTGCACCATCAAAGGCACCATCAGGCGCTTCTTTCAACAACCCACCATCTCTCAGACATTGGAGCGGCGGCAGAAATACACTGCTAACCACCCACACGCGCAAGCCTTGAACGCCAACATCGCTAAACTGCTGGCCCAGGAGATGTTGGCGTTCCGGCTTGTTGAAACTCCCGCCTTCCTGGACCTGATGGCAACTGCGGCACCTCGCTATGCCGTCCCTAGCCGTCACTACTTCTCCCGGTGTGCCGTCCCCGCCTTGCACCAGCACGTGTCACTCAACATCAGGCGGGCCCTTAGTTCCGCGCTTTGCACAAAGGTCCACTTGACCACCGACGCGTGGACAAGTGCATGCGGACAGGGACGCTACATTTCACTGACGGCACACTGGGTGAATGTAGTTGAGGCTGGGACTGCTTCCCAAACTGGCCCGGTGTACCTCGTCTCCCCGCCTAACATTCCTGGCAGGGACACGAGAAGAACACCCCCCTCCTCCTCCTCCGCCACCGCCTCCTCCTCCGCTGTTAGATTGACCCCAGCTACGAGTTGGAAACGTTGCAGCACTGGCGTTGGTAGACGTCAGCAGGCTGTGCTGAAGCTGATCAGCTTGGGGGACAGACAGCACACTGCCTCCGAGGTGAGGGATGCCCTCCTCGATGAGACGGCAATATGGTTTGAGCCACTGCACCTGGGCCCAGGCATGGTCGTTTGTGATAACGGCCGGAACCTGGTAGCAGCTCTGGAGCTTGCCGGACTCCAACATGTTCCATGCCTGGCCCACGTCTTCAACCTAGTGGTGCAACGTTTCCTAAAGAGCTACCCCAATGTTCCAGAGCTACTGGTGAAAGTGCGGCGCATGTGCGCCCACTTTCGCAAGTCGACAGTAGCCGCTGCTAGCTTAAAATCTCTCCAGCAACGCCTGCATGTGCCACAACACCGGTCCCCACACGCTGGAACTCAACGTTTCAGATGTTGAATAGAGTGGTTGAGCAGCAGAGACCTTTGATGGAATACCAGCTACAAAACCCTAGGGTGCCACAAAGTCAGCTGCCTCAGTTTCTCATCCATGAGTGGCCATGGATGAGAGACCTTTGTGACATCCTACGGGTCTTTGAGGAGTCCACAAGGAGGGTGAGCTCTGAGGATGCGATGGTGAGCCTTACAATCCCGCTCTTGTGTGTTCTGAGAGAATCCCTGATTGACATCAGGGATAACTCAGATCACACAGAGGAGTCAGGGATAGCATCCGATCCGTCACAGCTGGAGAGTAGGTCCACACATCTGTCCGCTTCATCGCGTTTAATGGAGGAGGAGGAGGAGGAGGAGGAGGAGGAAGAAGAGTTGTCCGATGATGTGATGGTGATACAGGAGGCTTCCGGGCAACTTCGAATCGTCCCATTGTTGCAGCGCGGATGGGTAGACATGGAGGATGAGGAGGAAATGGAGATTGAACTTTCCGGTGGGGCCAGAGGAGTCATGCCAACTAACACTGTGGCAGACATGGCTGAGTTCATGTTGGGGGGCTTTACAACCGACAAGCGTATTGTCAAAATCATGGAGGACAACCAGTACTGGATCTTTGCTATCCTTGACCCCCGGTATAAAAACAACATCTCGTCTTTTATTCCGGTAGAGGGGAGGGCCAATCGCATCAATGCTTGCCACAGGCAATTGGTGCAGAATATGATGGAGATGTTTCCAGCATGTGACGTTGGCGGCAGGGAGGACAGTTCCTCCAGTAGGCGACCAAGTTCTCACCGGTCCACACAAACGAGGGGCACACTGTCTAAGGTCTGGGACACCTTGATGGCACCCCCTCGCCAAAGTGCCGCCACAGAGGGTCCTAGTGTCACCAGGCGTGAGAAGTATAGGCGCATGTTGCGGGAATACCTTTCCGACCACAGCCCTGTCCTCTCCGACCCCTCTGCGCCCTACACGTATTGGGTGTCGAAGTTGGACCTGTGGCTTGAACTTGCCCTATATGCCTTGGAGGTGCTGTCCTGTCCTGCCGCCAGCGTCCTATCTGAGAGGGTGTTCAGTGCAGCCGGTGGCATCATCACTGACAAGCGCACCCGTCTCTCAGCTGAGAGTGCCGACCGGCTCACTTTGATAAAAATGAACCACCACTGGATAGAGCCTTCATTTTTGTGCCCACCTGTGTAAAGCACCCCAACATGAAACTCCATGTCTGTACTCAACCTCTCCAATTCCTCCGCATCCTCATACTCATCCACCATAAGCGTTGCACAATTCTGCTAATACTAGGCTCCCTCCAACATGATTTCCCCCAACTCTGCTGGTTAGAGGCTCCCTCCACCATGAATTGGTCCAAACTGGGGTTTTTAGAGGCTCCCTCCACCATGAATTTGCCCAAACTGGGCTGTTTAGAGGCTCCCTCCACCATGAATTGGTCCAAACTGGGGTTTTTAGAGGCTCCCTCCACCATGAATTTGCCCAAACTGGGCTGTTTAGAGGCTCCCTCCAGCATGAATTGGTCCAAACTGGGGTTTTTAGAGGCTCCCTCCACCATGAATTGGTCCAAACTGGGGTTTTTAGAGGCTCCCTCCACCATGAATTGGTCCAAACTGGGGGTTTTAGAGGCTCCCTCCACCATGAATTGGTCCAAACTGGGGTTTTTAGAGGCTCCCTCCACCATGAATTTGCCCAAACTGGGCTGTTTAGAGGCTCCCTCCACCATGAATTGGTCCAAACTGGGGTTTTTAGAGGCTCCCTCCACCATGAATTTGCCCAAACTGGGCTGTTTAGAGGCTCCCTCCACCATGAATTGGTCCAAACTGGGTTTTTTAGAGGCTCCCTCCACCATGAATTGGTCCAAACTGGGGTTTTTAGAGGCTCCCTCCACCATGAATTGGTCCAAACTGGGGTTTTTAGAGGCTCCCTCCACCATGAATTTGCCCAAACTGGGCTGTTTAGAGGCTCCCTCCACCATGAATTGGTCCAAACTGGGTTTTTTAGAGGCTCCCTCCACCATGAATTGGTCCAAACTGGGGTTTTTAGAGGCTCCCTCCACCATGAATTGGTCCAAACTGGGGTTTTTAGAGGCTCCCTCCACCATGAATTTGCCCAAACTGGGCTGTTTAGAGGCTCCCTCCACCATGAATTGGTCCAAATTGGGGTTTTTAGAGGCTCCCTCCACCATGAATTGGTCCAAACTGGGGTTTTTAGAGGCTCCCTCCACCATGAATTTGCCCAAACTGGGCTGTTTAGAGGCTCCCTCCACCATGAATTGGTCCAAACTGGGTTTTTTAGAGGCTCCCTCCACCATGAATTGGTCCAAACTGGGGTTTTTAGAGGCTCCCTCCACCATGAATTTGCCCAAACTGGGCTGTTTAGAGGCTCCCTCCACCATGAATTGGTCCAAACTGGGGTTTTTAGAGGCTCCCTCCACCATGAATTTGCCCAAACTGGGCTGTTTAGAGGCTCCCTCCAGCATGAATTGGTCCAAACTGGGGTTTTTAGAGGCTCCCTCCACCATGAATTGGTCCAAACTGGGGTTTTTAGAGGCTCCCTCCACCATGAATTTGCCCAAACTGGGCTGTTTAGAGGCTCCCTCCACCATGAATTGGTCCAAACTGGGTTTTTTAGAGGCTCCCTCCACCATGAATTGGTCCAAACTGGGCTGTTTAGAGGCTCCCTCCACCATGAATTGGTCCAAACTGGGCTGGTTAGAGGCTCCCTCCACCATGAATTGGTCCAAATTGGGGTTTTTAGAGGCTCCCTCCACCATGAATTGGTCCAAACTGGGGTTTTTAGAGGCTCCCTCCACCATGAATTTGCCCAAACTGGGGTTTTTAGAGGCTCCCTCCACCATGAATTTGCCCAAACTGGGCTGTTTAGAGGCTCCCTCCAGCATGAATTGGTCCAAACTGGGGTTTTTAGAGGCTCCCTCCACCATGAATTGGTCCAAACTGGGGTTTTTAGAGGCTCCCTCCACCATGAATTTGCCCAAACTGGGCTGTTTAGAGGCTCCCTCCACCATGAATTGGTCCAAACTGGGTTTTTTAGAGGCTCCCTCCACCATGAATTGGTCCAAACTGGGCTGTTTAGAGGCTCCCTCCACCATGAATTGGTCCAAACTGGGCTGGTTAGAGGCTCCCTCCACCATGAATTGGTCCAAATTGGGGTTTTTAGAGGCTCCCTCCACCATGAATTGGTCCAAACTGGGCTGTTTAGAGGCTCCCTCCACCCTGCTTTCCCACAACTCTGCTGGTTAGAGGCTCCCTCCACCATGAATTGGTCCAAACTGGGCTGTGTAGAGGCTCCCTCCACCATGAATTGGTCCAAACTGGGTTTTTTAGAGGCTCCCTCCACCATGAATTGGTCCAAACTGGGGTTTTTAGAGGCTCCCTCCACCATGAATTTGCCCAAACTCTGCTGGTTAGAGGCTCAATCCACCCTGATTTTCAAAACAAATGTTGGTGCCAACCTCAACTTACTACAAGGGCCAAATTCACTGCTGGTGACAAGCTCTCCTCACTGCAAGTGCCAAATACACATGTTTCAAGGTGTTTTTCTACTGTCAGAGAGGTGGTATTGAGTGTGTAAAGTGTGTAGTTGTTAGGCTGTGATGTTGGGGTAATAGAGGGTCTTTGGTGTGTTAGATGCCCCCAGACATGCTTCCCCTGCTGTCCCAGTGTCATTCCAGAGGTGTTGGCATCATTTCCTGTGGTGTCATAGTGGACTTGGTGACCCTCCAGACACGGATTTGGGTTTCCCCCTTAACGAGTATATGTTCCCCATAGACTATAATGGGGTTCGAAACCCGTTCGAACACACGAACAGTGAGCGGCTGTTCGATTCGAATTTCGAACCTCGAACATTTTAGTGTTTGCTCATCTCTAATATACACTCACCGGCCACTTTATTAGGTACACCTGTCCAACTGCTCGTTAACACTTCATTTCTAATCAGCCAATCACATGGCGGCAACTCAGTGCATTTAGGCATGTAGACATGGTCAAGACAATCTCCTGCAGGTCAAACCGAGCATCAGTATGGGGAAGAAAGGTGATTTGAGTGCCTTTGAACGTGGCATGGTTGTTGGTGCCAAAAGGGCTGGTCTGAGTATTTCAGAAACTGCTGATCTACTGGGATTTTCACGCACAACCATCTCTAGGGTTTACAGAGAATGGTCCGAAAAAGAAAAAAACATCCAGTGAGCGGCAGTTCTGTGGGTGGAAATGCGTTGTTGATGCCAGAGGTCAGAGGAGAATGGCCAGACTGGTTCGAGCTGATAGAAAGGCAACAGTGACTCAAATAGCCACCCGTTACAACCAAGGTAGCCAGAAGAGCATCTCTGAACGCACAGTACGTCGAACTTTGAGGCAGATGGGCTACAGCAGCAGAAGACCACACCGGGTGCCACTCCTTTCAGCTAAGAACAGGAAACTGAGGCTACAATTTGCACAAGCTCATCGAAATTGGACAATTGAAGATTGGAAAAACGTTGCCTGGTCTGATGAGTCTCGATTTCTGCTGCGACATTCGGATGGTAGGGTCAGAATTTGGCATCAACAACATGAAAGCATAGATCCATCCTGCCTTGTATCAACGGTTCAGGCTGGTGGTGGTGGTGTCATGATGTGGGGAATATTTTCTTGACACTCTTTGGGCCCCTTGGTACCAATTGAGCATCGTTGCAACGCCAAAGCCTACCTGAGTATTGTTGCTGACCATGTCCATCCCTTTATGACCACAATGTACCCAACATCTGATGGCTACTTTCAGCAGGATAATGCGCCATGTCATAAAGCTGGAATCATCTCAGACTGGTTTCTTGAACATGACAATGAGTTCACTGTACTCCAATGGCCTCCACAGTCACCAGATCTCAATCCAATAGAGCATCTTTGGGATGTGGTGGAACGGGAGATTCGCATCATGGATGTGCAGCCGACAAATCTGCGGCAACTGTGTGATGCCATCATGTCAATATGGACCAAAATCTCTGAGGAATGCTTCCAGCACCTTGTTGAATCTATGCCACGAAGAATTGAGGCAGTTCTGAAGGCAAAAGGGGGTCCAACCCGTTACTAGCATGGTGTACCTAATAAAGTGGCCGGTGAGTGTAGATGGTGCTCAGCACAATACAGATTAATGTCACGTGCTCAACAGCAAGAAACAGCCAGGATCAACATCAGCAGTCCAACACAGAAGTAACAGAACACTTTGCTCATTGTTTGAATGATTGTCCCTGCGCTCACTCAGTGATCACAGGGCCTTTGTGCTCAATACTCACTGTAACCAGTTCAGGCACACAATGGATTTGCCACACTAGTCTTCAGAGACAACAAGCTCAGCTCTGGAATTGAACCTCATACATTGAATGCTGGACTTCTGGTAATGGAGGTTTGGACAAAAGATCCAAAGGCCTGGAAAGTCCTCCTTTTTATATGAGAGTTTTTCCTCCTGAAGTTATTACAAGGCATCAGGCAATACCACACAAAGACTGTATTTCTAGTTGTGCTACACAGCCAATGTGATGGTGCAGCCTGGTTTCACCCATTTTGGAGAATGTCTTTCCAGAAAGGATCATGTTGAGGGAGGTACAATGACTCAAAAGCTAATAAAAAACAGGGACACTGTTATGTCCCACCGTGCAATAAGTCATCATATTTAGAGATGAGCGAGTAGTACTTGATCGAGTAGGTATTCAATCGAATACTACGGTTTTCGAGTAGTCGAATATTGAGGGGCTACTCGAAACGAATATCGAACCTCGAACATTTTACTGTTCGCTCATCTCTAATCATATTCAATGGAACACACTTCATAAATCATATAACACAAAGAAAGCACATATAAATATACAAAAAACTTCCACAAGCTAATAATGGGAAAGTGGCCATTTTGTAGAAGGTGTTGGCTTCTATGACCTTACAGGAACACTCTTGATAATAATTTCTGACTTTTGTTGACTGGAATACTTAACTTATATTTATTTAACTTACTTATATAGCGCCATTCAATTCTGCAGCTCTTTACAGAGATATCAAGAGGGCTCACAATCTACATTCCCTATAAGCTTGTCTGAAGTATAGGAAGAAATCGGAGTACTGGAGGAAACCAATACAAACACAGGAAGAACATACAAACCTAGGACTCTAGTTCTGCAAGGACCCCAGTACTGCGTGCTGACCAACTTTTACTACACTTGATCTTAGCCAAAAGGCCGAGAAGCGATGCGTGCTGACCAACTTTTATCCATATTCTGTCATTATCTTTTTCAAGCACAATTTCCCATCTATCTAATTGGATACCATCTCAGAGATGCAACTACATCATAATATTTGGTAAGGGCATTAACAGTGTACAAGGAATGTGTCCTTTAATAGGGATTGTCTATTATATTGGATGAACCATACATTTTTGCGTGCTTTTTAATTGCTTTTAATGTTTTAGTTGTGTCTGTGTTTGTCAATATTTAAAATGGGTGTGTGCATTGTTCCAACATAGGTGTTCTTTGTTGGCTTAGTATATTAAAAGCATACTATTTTTAGATAATACAGTATATATGAAAATATAGTCTAGTTTGCCTTCTATTACAAGGGCATCACACAGAAAAAGATGTGCTACATGGTATATGTAACTGAGCAAAAATAATGCAGTAGGTTTACATACAGTCCTAACTAAACTCACATAATTTTAAAGCACTGAATTAAAGAGGAACCTTCATGACTTTAGGCACAGGCAGTTCTATATACTGCTGGAAATCCGACAGTGCGCTGAATTCAGCGCACTGTCAGCTTTGCCGATCTGCGCCCCGGGTAAAGAGCTAGTGGTTCCGGTACCGTCGTTCTTTACAGTCAGAAGGGCGTTCCTGACAGTCTGTCAGGAACTTCCTTCTACACAACAGCGCCTATCGCGCTGTACTGTGAGACCAGGGAATAACGCCCTTCTGATTGTAAAGAGCTACCGTACCGGCACCGATAGCTCTTTACCCGGGGCACAGATCGGGAAAGCCGACAGTGCGCTGAATTCAGCGCACTGTCGGCTTTCCAGAAGTATATAGAACTGCCTGTTCCCAAAGTCACGAAAGGTTCTCTTTAAGTATTTGCAAAGAGAGTCAATCTGTCAATAAAATAGATTAAAAAAGTGAAATTTTTGTACAAAAGTAATATGTACCACAATTTATAATTTACTTTTCTTTTTTTTACACTAGAAAACTGGCGCAAATCGCTTCATAAATAACCCCATAGTGTGTTCAATAAGATGAATAGGGCTCCACTCAGAATAACGCAATACATCATTACATCAAGTACTGACAATGTCAAGCAGTCTGATCACATTTCTAAATAATGATTATGAATACTCTCAACGCACTAAATGAACTATATAAATGGAGCTTTAATTAGAGGAAATACGCCAACAATTAGTAAAACAGCAGTGTTCATTATCTAATGAACTTTATTTTACATTAGGGATGCTAGAATGTTCTGCTAGATTGGATTTGGCTATAGCTTTAAGAATAAACAGATGAGAAATCCAAGCCATTGCAAGATGATTTGTACATAAGCATGTGTGACTATATGTTTTCACATCAATCTAACTGACAACCAACATAGTACTGTATATTGGCAAAATATTTACTGTACTATTGTCTTCCAAAATCAGTACTTAGAGGTTGTAGGAATAGGACTGAGCTACTGTACAATGCTAGATACATCCCATGGACTAAAGTGGTGCAGTTTCTGCAAAAAAAGCTAATTTTTTTTTTTTTACCCTTTGTGTTTTAATATCATATGTATGTGACGTATTTGCATATTCTTCCCATAGTTCCTTGCAAAGTGGAGTGCTAAAGGCTTAACAAGTCTCCACACACCTATATGGTGGTCTCTCCCTAAGGAGTGACAATATCCCCCGAACCCTGTCTAAGCCTCTCACCTCTACCAGGTTATAGTCCTCTCTACATCGGGCTGATGAGATCCAACCAGATCGAAACAGCTGTCCTCGATTGAGAGACTATACCTGGTATTAATCCCAGCGTCATTGCTAAATAAAGGCCTCTTGGAAGGTCGGGCATGAGGCTAAAGGGAGCAGCCATTATTGGGTTTTTTCACTGGAATCCTGTCTTAAGACGGGCTTGCACATTCCAGTGAGCGCCCTCTATTGGTTTGCAACAATGAGGCAGCAACTGTCTTCCTAATTACATCATGGAAGGTGGATTTGCATATTCTTCCCATAGTTCCTTGGAAAGTGGAGTGCTAAAGGCTTAACAAGTCTCCACACACCTATATGGTGGTCTCTCCCTAAGGAGTGACAATATCCCCCGAACCCTGTGACGCTAGATTCACGCTTGCGCCTGGTATCTGTATGCTACGAAACAGTTAAAAAAAAAAAAAAAAAAGGACTGATCCAGAAAGGATTCCAAATGGTTACATAGCAGATAATCCATCTGTTTAGTCAATGGTTATCCGTCAAAAAAGCTGTCCATTTTTCGCAAATCCGATTTTTCCTTCCTTCATTCTGAGGCTGTGCAGAGAGAAAAACGGATTGCAAACTGGACACAAATAGATTACTATCCATTGGTAATCTGGTTGTGTCAGCCTTACATAGACCTCAATGTAAAAAAAAAAAAAAAAAAAATGGATTAGTTGCTTTCCGTCTGGTATCCTTATTTTTTAGATGGAAAAAAAGTCCTGCAAGTCTGACTTTTTTTCTCTGCCCAAAAGAGCAGATACCAGATGGAAATGCTCCAAATGAATACCTGCAGATGGTTTCGACAACACATTAAAATCAATGGGTTTTTTAATGAACTGTTTGAAATCAGTTTTTGAGGATTTTGAGACGGTTTCAAAAACTTATTTTTCATAGAGAGCGAAACGAAAATGTGAACCCAGCTTTAGATGTGCAAGCCTCCTTCCCTAATATAGCTGACAATGGTAATGTCAATGCTGAAAAATAGACATGTATTTCAGACGATAAGCACCCTTGTAAAAGCAGCATGACCTAATGGTAAGTTAAAACAAAGAGATATACTATCTATCCTATTTGTGTTCTATGTCTAACCATCCTGAGAGGGGGTGGGGGAAGTGAGGATTGAAGCCCTTTGTTAGCATGTTGCTATATTCTGTTAAATTGGTTTCATTATAAATTGCTTTGGTTAACCAAACAAGATAATTACATTTGGACACGTCTATGGTCAGTGAGTCCAACCATTGGAAACTAGTTGTGGAGCAGCTATAGTAACTGTCTCATGGGCTGTTCAGCTGACAAGGAGTAATATAACTGCATTAACATGCTGACAATGATAGATTTTTATCATTTGGTACTGAAAGTAATAAAAACTCTTACCACCAGTCTGTAAAACATCTACTGACCCCCCCCCCCCCCCCCCCCCCCACACACACACACACACACACACACACACAAACACACACACACACTTTATCCATTAGACACTGGAGATTATTATTCAAATTTATTTTCTGGAGTCTTGTTCCCATCCACAAGACTCCAGAAAATAAATTTTATTCCCTTATTCTCACCTTGCAAACATCAAGGAGACTAATGCACTGTTTCCCTTCAATATTCCCTGCCTACTAAAAAATAAAACCTATTCTTAAGATTCCTGGGGACTGATCGGAGGCATTAGAGCCGGTTGTCTACTGCTTAAAGGGCAGTCGCCATAGTTACAGACCTGACATGTGCCGTACTATTACGGCGCATGTCAGGAAGGGGTTAATAAACTCTTGAGTTGCTTTGGCTTTATGTTTTGAGTCATTGTCTATCTGGATTATAAAATGCCGACCAAGCCGTCTGGCAGCATTTGGCTGATTTGAGCACATAGTACGTTTCTGAATACCTCAGAATTCATCCGACTGCTTCTGTCCTGTGTCGCATCATCAGTAAACACTAGTGATCCAGTGCCACTAGCAGCCGTGTATACCCAAGCCATCACACTGCTCCGCCGTGTTTTATAGATGATGTGGTGTGCTTTGGATTATGAACTGTACCACATCTTCACCAGACCTTTTGATTTCCATCATCCTTGTGGAGGTTGATCTTGGTTTTATCTGTCCAAAGAATGCTCTTCCAGAACTGTGCTGGCTTTTTTAGATTTTTTTTTTTTTTTTTTTTTTTTTTTTTAGCAAAGTCCAATCTATCCATTTTATTTTGCCACTCCTAATATTGTAGCAATTTATTTGATGTTTTTTTTGTTTGTGTTTTCACAGCTTAACCCCTTCCCGCCGATGGCATTTTTTGATTTTCGTTTTTGACTCCCCTCCTTCTAAACCCCATAACTTTTTTATTTCTCCGCTCCCAGAGTCATATGAGGTCTTAATTTTTGCGGGACAATTTTTTCTTCATGATGCCACCATTAATTATTCTATATAATGTACTGGGAAGCAGGAAAAAAATTCAGAATGGGGTGGATTTGAAGAAAAAATGCATTTCTGCGACTTTCTTACGGGCTTTGGTTTTACGGCGTTCACTGTGCAGCCAAAATGACATGTCCCCTATATTCTGTGTTTCGGTACGGTTCCAGGGATACCAAATTTATATGGTTTTATTTACATTTTCACCCCTAAAAAAAATTCCAAAACGGTGTTAATTTTTTTTTTCTAAAAGTCGCCATATTCCGACGGCCGTAACTTTTTTATACATAGGTGTACGGGGATGCATAGGGCGTCTTTTTTTGCGGGGACGGGTGTACTTTTTAGTTCTACCATTTTCGGGAAATGTTATTGCTTTGATCACTTTTTATTCAAATTTTTATCAGAATTAAAACAGTGAAAAAACGGCGGTTTGGCACTTTTGACTATTTTTCCTGCTATGGCGTTTACCGAACAGGAAAAATATTTTTATAGATTTGTAGAGCGGGGGATTTCGGACGCGGGGATACCTAACATGTATATGTTTCACAGTTTTTAACTACTTTTATATTTGTTCTAGGGAAAGGGGGGGTGATTTGAACTTTTAATACTTTTTATATTTTTTTATATTTTTTTTACTTTATTTATTTTTTTTTTTTTGCATTTATTAGACCCCCTAGGGGTGTTGAACCCCAGGGGGTCTGATCACTAATGCAATGCATTACAATGCTAATGCATTGCAATGCATTGCAAAAAATCATCATCTCTTTTGCAGGCTGTATACACCAGCCTGCAAAAGAGAGAATTTGCAGACCAGCTGGGAGCCTTTAACAAGGCTCCCGGCTGTCATGGCAACGGTGGGTCGGCCCTGGAGCATGCTCCAGGAGCCGGCGATCCCTGCCAAAATGGTGGCGCCCATGCGCCGCCGGGAAAATGGCGCCTCCGGCGCTTTTGACAGCAGCGCCGGAGGGGTTAATGCCTCCGATCGGTCCGGGGACCGATCGGAGGCATTAGAGCCGGTTGTCTACTGCTTAAAGCAGTAGACACCCGGCGGCTATGACGGCCGCCCGGCTCCCGGGCGGTCGCCATAGTTACAGACCTGACACGCGCCGTACTATTACGGCGCATGTCGGGAAGGGGTTAAGGATGCTGTGTTTCAACTGCATGGAGATGTTATGGTCTGGGGATCTCAGACCATGGACTGGCCCCTGACTGATAACTTCTCAGTCAGGTTAAAGAAAAAAAAAACAGAAGTATGAGCAGTTGCACAACTAGAAGTAGCTGTGGGCCCGACTAACTTGCCTGAGCGGGTGTGGACATAGCCAGAGAGATAACTAACCTAATAGAGAAACAGAAATCCCTGGCTAGTTTCAGATTTATGAAGGAGAAGCAGATACAGAAAAAGCCCCCCACAGAGGTCCGACTGGACGCGGTGAATTTGAGGGAACACAAAGTATAGGGTAGCAAATAAATGTGAAATACAGGAAAACTGAACTAAAGCAAAAGGACAGGATAAATAGAACTTAGTATCACACACAAAAAACTCTGCCAAAATATCCAAACCTCCAAACAGCAAAAATAACCTAGGGTTCACTGCACCCCGAACACTATGTTTGGAGAAGGAGCTCAATACTCAGCCAAATCTGGATAGTGTGAACAGGCAGCAAGGACTGAATTGCCAGGGCTCAGATGCAGATGATATTGCAGGCTTCAGGCAGACAGACCATGTCTGGGACCAGGCACTGAAGATTTAAGACCGGCACTGACAAAATGCAAGGCGGAGTATAAATAGCAAAAAGCAGGAGCAGGACTTAGAACCGCCCACAGCTTGAACAATCAGCACTGCAGGGAACTTAACCCTGCAGAGGCCAAGACACACCAGGCACTGATGTGTTTCACACAGGCACATGTTTTCCTCACAGCAAAATCTTCCAAATGCAAGCACCGCACCTCAAATTAACTCCAGGCTTTTTATCTGCTTAATTGTGAATGACTGTCGCGGGGTGTTTAGAGTCTATACTATAGGCCATGTGTAATATATATTTCATGTGGAATGTATTCTCTAACCTGTTGTATACATCAATGTGTAGTTGGCTGATTAGGGTCTAGTGTGTTAGCACATTGTATGCAAATACCTCTAACTAGTGAGGACAATGGGTGGAGATAATCTGCTCGGTGTCCCCAAGAAGATGTTGGAAGGTGCATTGTCCACAGGAGACAGGGAGTCTGCTCTCCTTGGTATAGGTGAGGGGGGAAGGATCTGTGACTCAGCCCTTCTCACCCACAGATATAGGATGTAACAGTCTTAGTATATAGCTGGCAGTTAGTATGTGTTAGCCGGCCTGTGCACAGCTCTGCAGAGAGCCAGGATTTAGTTACAGGACCAAAGAACCAAGCTATCATTGAGTTGTGACTTCTGTGGACTTAATATTATTACGGTTAATGTGACTGCTGCCGGCTACTAACTTTGTGGATTACAATAAATTGCTGTTGTCTCCCGACCTCTTGCGTCCCTGTTGATTCAAGATATCCTCCGGAGGAAGGACGTATACTTTCGCTCCGTGACAACTGGTTGGCAGCGGTGGGATCAACAGCGGACAGCGAGATGGACTACAACAGCCCAGCGATTAATGGAGCCACAACCTCAGAATACAGGAACTGGACTATGGCAAGTCTACAATTAAGGGCCCGGGAACTAAACCTGAGTTACCAGGGAAGAACTAAAGAGCAACTGATCGAGGCACTGGAGGAGATGACCCTGCAAAGCGACCATGAGGAGGGCTGCCCCCAGGAGACAGTAGAGATACGGGAGTGGCAGGTACAGACCCAAAAGAGCAGATGGGTTGTTTTGTATGAGGAGGAATTGGCAGTGCTGGGGCTAGAAGCAACTGCAGAGCAAAGGAGTAGAGCATTACAGAGGGCTCAGGAAACGGAGAAGGAGGAACAGAGAATGGCACATGAAAAGGAAAGAATGGCGCATGAAATGCGAATGGCTGAGATAACTAAGGGGAATTATAATCAAACGCCGACCCCCAGCCAAACAGTGAGAGAACCACCATATGTCTCCCATAAACAATTCAAGACCTTTGAGGAAGCGGCTGGGGATGTTGATGGATATTTTCAGGACTTCGAACACCAGTGCCACCTGATGGAAATCCCAGAGAAGGATTGGGTCCGGTATCTGGTGGGGCACCTACGAGATGGGGCTGCGGAAGCTCTCAGAGCCATGGACCCTAGTGATCAGCGGGACTATGAGGCCATTAAAAGAGCGGTGCAGAAGTATTATGCAGTCACTCCGGAGACCTACCGAGTTCAGTTCCGCTCTTTGTCTTACAATGGGGGAAGCTCCTTCCACATGTTCGCCCACAAGTTGAAGCAAGCATGCAAGCGCTGGCTAGAAGGAGAGGAGGCTGTCACAGTCGATAAGGTTCTCCAAGTCATACTTAAGGAACAGTTCTTTTCCCAGTGCCCCACTGAGATCCGTGAGTGGGTGCTGGAACGGAACCCAGCCACAGTGGAGCAAGCTGCTTCTCTTGCAGATGAGTCTTGCAGATGATCAAGCCGCAGTGGAAGAGGTTGTTTGCAGAGGAGCGGAAAACTACCACAGTCCGCCAAACACCCTTCAGCCAGTCACCCACCTTTCGTGCCCGGCCTCAGGATTACAATTCCCCCTCTACCCCTGCCCCAGCCCATCGGCCTCCAGCTATGAACAACCCTGTCCCTAGACAACGACCTACTGGAAGAATGCTAGAGCGCAGATGTTTTGGGTGCGGGCGGCCTGGACATTTGCAAGCTAGTTGCCCTGCTAACATGGGGGCACGGGCCACCGTGGCATCCCGGCCTATTCACTACCTGGGAACCACCCCTAGGACAGAAAGTTTGGCCTCATTTCCAGATGACTCCATGAATGACCCATCTGTTCCACCTCCAGGGGTCTATGGGATTCAGCCTTCCGCCACGCATCCCGCAAACCTTCAGCGGAAGCACTTGCAGGCGGTCCTACTGGATGGCCGAACAGTTGTTGGATTCCGGGACTCGGGAGCTTTCCTAACGGTAGCGGACCCCCGAGTTGTGCGACCCGAGGCCCTAGAGGAGGGCCCTGGCATTTCTATCAAGTTGGCAGGGGGTACTCGGAGACGTATTCCTAAAGCTACCGTGGAACTCGACTATGGTTATGGACCAAAACGATGCACAATTGGTGTGATGAGCGGGCTGCCGGCCGATGTTCTGTTAGGCAACGATGTTGGAAATCTACAGTGCCACTTTGTGGGAGCAGTGACCCGAAGCCAAGCTCAGGGAGAAGCCAACATGGATCCACCGGATTTTCTGCCAGATGCCAGCCCTTCAACCCTACAACTTTACCATTCAGTACCGCCGAGGGAGCCAACACCGGAATGCAGATGGGTTATCCCGGCAGGAGGACATATGAGCTATAGAGACTGATGTGCACTGCACAATTTACCTGTGTAGGCCAATTGTGTCATGCACATGTTTTGAGAGGGGGAGGGGTTGTCGCGGGGTGTTTAGAGTCTATACTATAGGCCATGTGTAATATATATTTCATGTGGAATGTACAGTCATGGCCAAAAGTTTTGAGAATGACACAAATATTATATTTTTACATGATCTGCTGTCCTCTGGTTTTTATGTGTGTTTGTCAGATGTTTTTATCACATACAGAAATATAATTGCAATCATATTATGAGTAACAAAAGCTTATAGTGACAGTTAGAATAAGTTAATGCAGCAAGTCAAAAATTTGCAGTGTTGACCCTTCTTCTTCAGGACCTCTGCAATTCTCCCTGGCATGCTCTCAATCAACTTCTGGACCAAATCCTGACTGATAGCAGTCCATTCTTGCACAATCAATGCTTGCATTTTGTCAGAATTTGTAGGTTTTTGTTTGTCCACCCGTCTCTTGATGATTGACCACAAGTTCTCAATGGGATTAAGATCTGGGGAGTTTCCAGGCCATGGACGCAAAATCTCTATGTTTTTTTCCCTTAGCCATTTAGTTATCACCTTTGCTTTATGGCAAGGTGCTCCATCATGCTGGAAAAGGCATTGTTGATCGCCAAACTGCTCTTGGACGGTTGGGAGAAGTTGATCTTGGAGGACATTCTGGTACCATTCTTTATTCATGGCTGTGTTTTTAGGCAAGATTGTGAGAGAGCCGATTCCCTTGGCTGAGAAGCAACACCACACATGAATGGTTTCAGGATGCTTTACAGTTGGCATGAGACAAGACTGTGGTAGCGCTCACCTCGTCTTCTCCGAATAAGCTGTTTTCCAGATGTCCAAAACAATCGAAAAGGGGACTTTACCCCAGTCCTCAGCAGTCCACTCCCTGTACCTTTTGCGGAATATCAGTCTGTCCCTGTTGTTTTTTCTGGAGAGAAGTGACTTCTTTGCTGCCCTCCTTGAGACCAGGCCTTGCTCCAAGAGTCTCCGCCTCACAGTGTGTGCAGATGCACTCACACCTGCCTGCTGCCATTCCTGAGCAAGCTCTGCACTGCTGGTAGCCCGATCCCGCAGCTGAAACACTTTTAAGAGATGGTCCTGGCGCTTGCTGGTCTTTCTTGGGCACCCTGGAGCCTTTTTGCCAACAATGGAACCTCTCTCCTTGAAGTTCTTGATGATGCAATAGATTGTTGACTGAGGTGCAATCTTTCTAGCTGCGATACTCTTCCCTGTTAGGCCATTTTTGTACGGTGCAATGATGACTGCACGTGTTTCTTTAGAGATAACCATGGCTACCAGAAGAGAAACAATGATGCCAAGCACCAGCCTCCTTTTAAAGTGTCCAGTGGTGTCATTCTTACTTAATCATGACAGATTGATCTCCAGCCCTGTCCTCATCAACACCCACACCTGTGTTAATGGAGCAATCACTGAAACGATGTTAGCTGGTCCTTTTAAGGCAGGGCTGCAATGATGTTGAAATGTGTTTTGGGGGATAAAGTTAATTTTCTAGGCAAATATTGACTTTGCAAGTAATTGCTGTTAAGCTGATCACTCTTTATAACATTCTGGAGTATATGCAAATTGCCATTAGAAAAACTGAAGCAGTAAACTTTGTAAAAATTAATATTTGTATCATTCTCAAAACTTTTGGCCATGGCTGTATTCTCTAACCTGTTGTATACATCAATGTGTAGTTGGCTGATTAGGGTCTAGTGTGTTAGCACATTGTATGCAAATACCTCTAACTAGTGAGGACAATGGGTGGAGATAATCTGCTCGGTGTCCCCAAGAAGATGTTGGAAGGTGCATTGTCCACAGGAGACAGGGAGTCTGCTCTCCTTGGTATAGGTGAGGGGGGAAGGATCTGTGACTCAGCCCTTCCCACCCACAGATATAGGATGTAACAGTCTTAGTATATAGTATGTAGCTAGCAGTTAGTATGTGTTAGCCGGCCTGTGCACAGCTCTGCAGAGAGCCAGGATTTAGTTACAGGACCAAAGAACCAAGCTATCATTGAGTTGTGACTTCTGTGGACTTATTATTATTACGGTTGATGTGACTGCCGCCGGCTACTAACTTTGTGGATTACAATAAATTTCTGTTGTCTCCCGACCTCTTGCGTCCCTGTTGATTCAAGATATCCTCCGGAGGAAGGACGTATACCTTCACTCCATGACAATGACATTCTGAAGGAATTGCCCCCACCTGCCCAAGAAACTGCCACAGAGTCAATTGTCCAATTACTTCTGGTCCCTTTGCAAACAGGGTGGCATATGTTATGGAGCTGAAACTTCTAAACCCTTCATCCAATTTTAATGTGGATACCCTCAAATGAAACCTGAAAGTCTGGACTTTACAGTATGTCCATGTCAAATATTTTACAATAACTTGAATATGTTTCAGTAAACAGGTAAAAAACTAAATTTGTATCAGTGTCCAAATATATATGGACCTAACTGTATATTACAAAATTTATTAATGACACAAATAGTGTCAAAAAATCAAAAGTTGTCTGAAGGTTTACGTACACTTTAAACAAGTTAGGCAGTATACTGTACATTTGTGGCACATCCAGTGGTTATGACTAAGATAGAAATACCTCTTTAATTCTTAATTAATATTATTTATCATACTTAAAGGGGTTGTCCAAGATATACTGAGAATTATCCCCTAAACTAAACTCCCTCCCCCTGCCTAACTTCTAATTTACCAAGAAAAAAAGGAGGAATTTGGAGCTCACCGTGAATAATCCATAGTCCTAACGGGGTGAACGACCAGCTTTGGGACCCAAAAAGCAACGATGTAAGCAAAGAAAAAGAAGGAGAATCGGCATCACTCCGTGGACGGTAAAAAATTATGCTTTAATCCATATCAATAACAAAAAATGAAAATGTAACAAAAGAGATGAAAAAAAAAAAAAAAAATTAAAAAACTCCAACGCGTTTCAGAACACGCAGTTCCTTGATTGTGCCATGATTAAGGAACTGCGTGTTCTGAAACGCGTTGGCATTTTTTAATGTTTTTTCTTTTTCTTTTTTTTCGTCTCTTTTGTTACATTTTCATTTTTTGTTATTGATATGGATTAAAGCATAATTTTTTACCGTCCACGGAGTGATGCCGATTCTCCTTCTTTTTCTTTGCTAACTTCTAATTTACTTCAATTTAAAAAAAAAATCTATAATTACCCATTTTCTTAGAGCGGTCATGTGACCAACCCAGGGACACTTTCTGATAATCCGGTGACTTTCTGTTTCACCACTTCCAAAACAGAATGTCACCATTACTCTTCCCCCTCCCCTATCCCCATCAATACTTACCGAGCCTTCCTGTCTTCTAGTAGTGGGTGGAATAAGTTAGCTAGGGAGACAGGGGTAGGATACTTCAGTCCTTGAGGTTTTACACCATTTTCTATGTCAGCTTCTTATTAGAGTGAGTTTGTGACAATGTTTGCACCTTTTTAAAAGTTGGGTTTTAATAAACCCGTTGTACAGACAGCTAGGCATCCTAACTATACCCACTTCTCCACCCAGATTTACCAGTTTTTGCACAAATAAATTCAAAAAATGGCAAAATTCTACTTTGCAACTTTTTTACTCTAGAATTCTGGAGTTCACAGCTTAATACCTCCTATAACTGTGGAATATGGTAATCCATTTGATTTTTTTTATCACTTTTTTTCAATAAGTTGTTTTAGCAACCATAGGCAAAAGATATTTATAATTATATATTTTCAGAGTTTTTAGTACTTGCATTGAAGTTCTATTTTTGAATAGAATGTTGCTAATTTTATGTGTTTTTTTTCATATATATTTTTTAACTGAATAAGTTATTTATTGCTACTACAGTGGCCTTTTGTAATATTATGTGCTTTAAATTATATATGGCATGGTAAATAATATATTTGAGAGTTTATTCAAAATGAATTAACATAGAAATTTCTTGGATCTTGCTTTTAGTAAATAGTTTACAATGAGTAGGCAAAATTATATATAGAAGGAAAAAATAATCATATATACAGGATTTTAAAGATTATTCTGTGATTTATTACAAGGTGCAGAACAACCTCCACACAAGATGTCTAACAATCCTTGCAGAATGATAGATTTCAACTTGCATTAACATAGTATAAGCTCAAATATATTTAAATAACTTATTCAGGTGACACATAGACAAATAGTTAAGGTAGTAAGGAGGGGTATCACATGTAAATATGGGGCCCTATGGTAAAACTTGTAATAGGACCCCACTTTACCATGGCCACTTTAAGCAGTATAGGAACAGTACGTCCGAGAGAATTGAGACCTGGTCTAAAACCTTCCTGGACAACTAATGTACCTGTATGCCAAATTTGGTGAAGATTGGTCCTTTCGTTTGGTCACGCATAAAGAACTAACAGACATACAGACAGTCAGAAACTCATTTTTATATATACATTGGGGGAAAAAAGTATTTAGTCAGCCACCAAATGTGCAAGTTCTCTCACTTAAAAAGATGAGAGAGGCCTGTAATTGACATCATACCCTGTTTCCCCGAAAATAAGACATGTTCTTATAATTAATTAGCTAACGAAATATATGACCTTTCTTATTTTCGGGGGATGTTTTATGCAGCGGCTGGAGCGGGGAACAATTGGCAAACAAAGCGGGCAACAATTAACGGAGTGCCGGCATGACTGCCGGTTGCATGTGATCCAGAAGGTGAAGGGGGGGGGTCTTATTTTCGGGGAAACAGGGTAGGTAGACCTCAACTATGAGAGACAAAATAAGAAAACAATGAGAAAATAAAATTATTTGCAAAGTTTTGGATTTTTGTTAAGGGGTTAAAATGTAAATAAAACTATACATTTGTTATCCCCAGAATTGTACCGTGCACAAGTGCACTTTTTATCAAATTCAACCCCATTCTGGTTTGTTTTTCCAGATTCCCAGTACATTCTACAGGATAATAAATGGCACTATTTTGAAGAAAAATTTGTCCTGCAAACAATAAGCCCTCATAGGGCTCTGTGAATGGAAAATAAAAAAAAGTTATGGGGTTTGGAAGACCAGGAGCTTAAAACAAAAATTAAAAAATTCCTCTGGCCCAGAAAGGGTTAAAGTTATGCCAGATTTAACATCCAGCATTAGCCACTTTGATAAGCCTGGAGTATTTTCAGCAAATATTAGCAAATATGGTCCAGTGTTTTTGGATTTGTGGGATCTTTTTTAATCTAAGGCCCCATGTAGTGAAACACAGCTAAAAATACTGCAGAAAAAAACACAGCATTTTTCACAGAAAGTTCGGAGAGTTTTCTTCTGTGGACTTTCTGACCCTATTATGCCTATAGGGAAAATGTCAGTGTTTCTACAGGTATAATTGACATGCTGTGTTTTCAAAAAAGTGGGTGTTTTTGAAAACACAGCTTTTCCTCTCAGCAGATTTTTTTCTGCAATATGTGGATGAGATTAGCCAGAATCTCGTACTTTGCAGGTACTGTAAAATGCAGTGTTCTGGCAGTGGCGTAACTATGGCAGGTCCCCATGGAGAACTTTTGACATGCCCCCCCCCCAAAGACCCCGACCGACCCCTACCCCCGCATTCCTGCGCTCTCTATTATTCCCCATAGTGGCCCCTGTACACAGTATTATGCCCCATGGTGGCCCCTACACAGTATTATGTCCTATAGTGACCCCTACACAAAGTATTATTCCCCATAGTGGCCCCTGTACACAGTATTATATAACATAGTGACCCCTACACACAGTATTATGCCCCATAGTGGCCCCTACAAACACTATTATGTCCCATAGTGGCCCCTACACACACTAGTATGTCCCACTGTGGACACCCATGAACAATTATTATACTCTGGGGTCTTTTCAGACCCCAGAGAATAATAATCGGAGACCGAGGGGGCGATACCAACATAAAAAACAATGTTACTTACCTATCTCCGGCTCTGCTGCAGTCCTTGGTGGTGTCGGCCATCTTTAATGACGTCCAGGTCCCGGTCATGTGATGTCAGGGAACGTCCGCAAGTAGGCCTGAACCTGCCTAGAGAGGTAAGTAACACTTTTTTATGTTACTTTACCTCCCCTGGACCTCCAAAAAGATCCCTGAGTATAATAATGATGTTTGAGGGGCCCGTGGCGTCACTTACTGATCACGACCACTGCCAGGATCGGTAAGTAAATAGGGCCCGTAACAGTTGGAGTAACTCCAGCCGGTAACGGCCTATTAAGAAAAGAAAAAAAACGCAGCGGTAGTGGCTGTTTCTGGGCCCCCTAATGTCTTGGGCCCTGTGGCAACTGCTACCCCTGCTACCCCGGTAATTAAGCCACTGGACTCTGGTCTTATAGGGCTTTTCTTGATACAGTTTTTTTTAGCTAAAGCCACAAGAGGATAAAGCAGGAAAATAATTGCAAGTCATTCATTTATATTTTTACTTACTGTATATTATATACATCCCTTGTGGATCAAAATCTGACTTTCGCTTCATAATCTGCATTAGGCTAAGGACCCGCATAGCGTGACACAGAAAAAAATACTACACAAAAGAACACAGTAGATATGCATCTCGTTTTTATCCCCAGCGTCTTGCATTGTATTTTCGCAAAGTTTTCCTTCTGCGGATTTTCTGCCCCATTATACCTGTATGGGAAACACCAGCATTTCCACAGGTATAATTCACATGCAGCGATTTAAAAAAAAAACAGGGACTTTTTTGAAAACAGTTTTTTCACTATGGATTTTTTTCCTGCAATGTATGGAAGGGAATAACCAGAATCCCATCCACTTTGCAGGCGCTGTAAAATGCAGATTTTTTTTACAATGGGGGGCTTTGTAACAAAGATGCAGTAACCGCAGAACAAAAATACCAGTGATTTACTTTAACTGTGTAATTTTGTATCATCATAAAACTGAAAACATGTATGCCATGTCATTGATACCTTCTTGTAGCATCCCCCCCCCACACACACACACACACACACACAAACAGTCTGTGCTCTTGTAGATCTTTGTGTTGTACACAGAGTTTAAAAAAAAAATGCCACTGCAGTTTTTGATGTAGTGTTTAAACACTACACCTTAAACACTACATCAAAAACTCCAGTGGCATTTGTTGTTTTTTTAAACTCTTTGTACAACAACCCAAAGATCTACAAGAGCACAGACTGTATGTGTGTGTGGGGAGGATGCTATCAGTTTTATGATGATACAAAATGACACAATTAAAGTAAATTACTGGTATTTTTGTTCTGTGGTTACTGGGTCTTCCTTACTTTTCCGTAAATATAAATGTTTAGAACATAACTTGAAAATGAAAATGAAAAGCTCACAATTTACTTCTGTGTATTTTGCAGATTTATAAACTTTTGAACAAACTATAATTATGAATCAGTTGAAGCCTTAGTGTATTTCATCTCCCATGGAATTCTAAATAGTATTGCACCCTAAGGTGTAGCTTTGTACTTTCTCAGCAACATATTAAAAGGTTTTACTGCAACAATCATGTGTCTTGAAACATGCATACAGTACTGAAAGTGAAGATTCTTTACTTGTAGCAGAGAAGTTGACCTGTTAATAAAGCTGGTTAATGAAGTCCACCATTTTGTTCTGATTCTAAAGGGCTATATAATCCATTTTAAGTGTCACCTCACTGACAACTAATTCACAATACATAAGCTAAGTTGGGGGGGGGGGGGGGTCATTCGCTTACCTCATTCTCTTGAACAGAGCCATTCCGTAATTCCCTGGCCAGAAGCAAAATATTAAGGAGCATGGTGCTAAGCAAACATTGCACCCTCTTTATTCTTAGGCTCTGTTCCCATGGAATAACGCGCCACTCATTCTGACAAGTAAACATGTGTCAGAGTGAGCCCTTCAAAACAGATCCCATTGTCTTCAATGGGTGCCGTATTACGCGCGCTATGCATTGAAATCAATGGGAGGCTTTTTAACCCATTTATTTAAATGTGTAGCGCATGTAAGATGGCACCCATTAAAGTCAATGAGATCTGTTTTGAAGCGCTCACTCTGACACATGTTTACGTGTCAGAATGAGCGGCACGTTACTCCCTGGGAACGGAGCCTTAGATTCATTGGATGCGACATCCTTAACCATAAGAAAGTGAATGTATAGTCTAACATTACACTATCATTTTGTCTGATTGGAAAACACCTTTAATATTTTCATAAGTATTATTATTATTATTATTATTATTATTATTATTGTTTATTTATATAACACCATTAATTCCATGGTGCTTTACATTTGGGGGTTTACATACAATACACAAAATATACAGGTAGATATAACACTAACAATAACGGACTGGCACAGGTGGGTAGAGGGCCCTGCCCACAAGGGCTTACAATGTATGAGGGAAGGGGGATAGAGACTGAAGGAGAGGGGGAGACTGTTTAGATTTTGGTGTGGTGGTAATGTTATTGGAGGTTTTAGGCCTTCCTGAATAGGTAAGTCTTCAGGGCCTTGTTGAATCCTTTGATTGTGGGGGTCCGTCTTATGTGTCTTGGTAAGGAGTTCCAGAGTATGGGGGATGCACGGGAAAAATCTTGGAGACGGTTGTGTGAGGAACAGATGAGAGCAGAGTGGAGTAGAAGGTCATTGGAGGATTTGAGGTTATGTGTAGGCCGGTAGCAGGAGATTAGTTTGGAGATATATGGAGGGGACAGGTTGTAGATCACTTTATATGTTAACGTTAGTAGCTTGAACTCAATTCGCTGGGCTATGGGTAGCCAGTGGAGGGACTGGCATAGGGGACCAGCTGATGAAGATCGGGCGGTGAGGTGAATTAAGCGAGCAGCACAGTTTAAGGTGGACTGGAGAGGGGCGAGGGTGTTTATTGGGAGTCCATGGAGAACAGTGTTGCAGTAATCTAAGCAGGAGATTATGAGGGCCTGGACGAGCATCTTAATAGTTTCAGGGGTGAGGAAGAAGCAGATTCGATGGATGTTCTTGAGTTGGTGGCAGCAGGAAATGTTGAGGGTTTGAATGTGTGAATTGAAGGATAGGTCGAGGTCCAGTGTTATCCCAAGGCATCAGGCCTGTGGGACAGGGGGTAAGTGTGGTTCCGTTAACTTTGATAGATGGGTCAGGTGGAGGGACCATAGGGGGTGGGGCGAAGATGATGAACTCCATTTTCTCCATATTGAGTTTGAGAAAGCGGAAGGAGAGGAAGGAGGCTACGGCCGCTAAACATTCTGAAACTCTGGCCAGCAGGGAGGTAAGTTCTGGTCCAGAGATGTATATTTGGGTGTTATCGGCATAGCAATGGTATTGAAAACCATGAGATTCTATGAGTTGGCCCAGGCCAAGATGTAAATGGAGAACATGAGGGGTCCTAGGACAGAGCCTTGGGGGACACCTACAGAGAGAGGGCGTCGTGAGGAGGTGGTGTGTGAGTGGGAGACTCTGAATGTGCGGTTGGTGAGGTATGAGGAGATCCAGGAAAGAGCCAGGTCTGAGATACCAAGGGATGAGAGAATTTCTAACAAGAGGGAGTGGTCGAGTGTGTCAAAGGCAGAGGAGAGGTCAAGGAGGAGAAGGACAGAGTAATGGTGCTTGACTTTGGCGGTTAGAAGGTCATTAGTGGCTTTTGTTAGGGCAGTTTCAGTGGAGTGACGGGGTCTGAAGCCTGACTGTAGTCTGTCAAAGAGCAGGTTGGATGAGAGAAAAGAGGAGAGTTCTGAGTGGACATGTTGCTCAAGCAGTTTTGAGGCGTACGGGAGCAGTGAGATGGGACGGTAGTTGGCTGGAGAGGATGGTTTGAGGGATGGTTTCTTAAGTATAGGTGTAACTGTGGCATGTTTGAAGGCAAAGAGGAAGGATCCATTGGCTAGGGATAGGTTGAAAAGATGGGTTAGGGCCGGAGTAATGACTTCAGTGAGTTTGGGGATGAGATGTGACTGTATCAGGTCAAGCGCGCAGTAGGTGAGGTGGGATTTGGAGATTAGGGAGGAGAGTTTTTCATCAGTGATGGTGGAGAAACAGGTCAAGGATGATGAGCAGTGAGCTGTTGGGTAGCGGTGTTGCCGAGGGTGTAGGGTGAGACTATCTCTGATGGTGTCAATTTTAGTTTTGAAGTAAGAGGCAAAGTCTTCAGTTGAGATAAGTGATGTAGGTGGGGGGGGGCGCAGGAGAATGGAGGAGGGAGTTGAAGGTAGTGAATAGCTGTTTGGGATTGCGAGAGAGTACAGATATGTGTGTGGTGAAGTAGACCTGCTTTGTGGAGGTCAGTGCGTTATTAAATGTGAGAACTGCCTCTTTGTAACTGAGGAAGTCTTCCTGTGAGTGGCTTTTTTTCCAGAGGCGTTCTGCAACCCATGAGTCACGTCTCAGTTTTTTTGTCAGGTCGGTGTGCCAGGGTTGCCTATTGATTGGTCGGGCTCTGGTGTTTGTGTAGGGGGCCACAGAGTCAAGGGCTGAGGTAATGGTGGTGTTTTAGAAGGCAGCAGTGGCATCTGTGTCCTGGAATGAGGATATGTCAGCAAGTGGTAGGAGTGAGTCTGAGAGGGTGCAGGTGTCAAGGCAGTTGAGGTTCATGCGGGGGCGTGTTGGTTTAGAGGTTGGGGTGTCTATTGGAGAGGAGAGGGCAGAGAATGTCAGCAAGTTGTGGTAAGAGAGCATGGATGGAGAGTTAGAGAGGCTGCATATGGAGCAGAGGCGGGTGAATATGAGGCATGTGCCCCTTTATGTGGGTGGCAGAGGAGGACCATTGGGAGAGACCAAAGGAGGCGGTGAGGGACAGGAGACTGGAAGCAGGGGTGGTGGTCTGTGTTAATGGGGAAGTTGAAATCACCCATGATGATGGTGGGGGTGTCTGTGGATAGGATGTGTGTAAGCCAGGTGGTGAAGTGGTCGATGAAGGCAGCGGTAGTTCCTGGTAGTAGATCTGATAGATGAATGTGCTGCCTTATGTAAGGTTCAGTACTCCTTTACATAAAAAATGCCACAAAAATATTTACTAATAGGAACATTATAAGAATACATGATATAGCTTTTCCTCACAGCTCCTCATTACAGTAATTGATAGGTTGATATATATGCAGTTAGTCCATCACCCATGGAGAGGGTCGTATATTCAGCTGACAGATCAGCTTAATATAGAGTGGGGTATTCTTCTTTGAACCCATACTTATATGTATTTACAGCACAAATTTACCCCCTTGAGGAGACAGCCTTAAAGCACCTTAAGGACCAGGCCTCATTTTTCAAATCTGACATGTGTCACTTTATGTAGAAATAACTTTGAGACGCTAAGTTATCAAAGTGATTCTGAGATCGTTTTTTTTAGACATATTGTAATTCCAGTCAGTGATAAATGTTAGTCAATATGTTTTGTCTTTGATTATGAAAAATAGGAAAGTATAGGAAAATAAGAAAAATAGAAAGTCATACTTCCCAAATTACTTCATAAATTTAACTTACCACATCGCTGCTTTATGTTGCAAATGTTAATCCCCCTTTCATGTTTTTCAGACATTATAAGGCTTACAAGTTAAGCAAAATTAAATGACAAAGTGGAATATTACTCGGGATTAGAATGTATCACTGAAGGGAGTAATGGTTAAATTAAAATTTAAAGTTTATTGATGAATGATATAATATGGAGCTCGAAATGGTCATAAAAAAAACAAAATACAAACAAGTAATGGGGTTAACCGGGCCCTGTGTTCACTCATTGTCAATCTAAGAACACTGGTGGATGAAACAGACACTAGTGGAACCCCAAATGGGATAGGCGTTACTACCGCTGCAACCCTGGGTATCCACTGTATACAATGCCCTCCCCTAAGGGGTGATAACCAAAAGGTATAATGAATTATCTTAGTATCCTTCTCCTCGACACATTTCGCTGCTAAGGCTCATCAGGAGTATAAAATAGGGGGATTCCAACTGGGTTTTGAATCAATACTGGCCACACATCTAGCAGTAAGCTCAGAATGATGTGCGATCTCCCAGTGGACTAAACAGATATGAGGGTGTATGCTATTAGCCTAGCATCTAGAGGCATGTGAATGCGAATAGCATACCGTAGTTGTACACACAACTGTTATCAGCTAGAGACTCAATAAATGTGCTTTAGGTCATACATAAAATTCAGCTTTCCCATGCTACAAAGGAGTTTTTTCCCCATTTTAGCATATCATGGTGTATAGTCAAAACTTGTTGACTAAAAATCTGGTTAGACCCTCTGTCAACATTTTTTCTGTATTGCGTTGCTCTCATCCAGTCACTATATAGAGAACTTCAGTTGAGTCCTGTTCTATCCAGTTGGACAGAAGAAGCTCCAAGCAAATAACTATATGTATATTTTATATCTTTTTTCTTTATGAGCTGAAGGAGTTACCAAAAATTCCTCCCAATGTGTGCGTAAAGGATTCAGCCACAATTCTTTAATGTTACAACAACCCAGTATAACTTGTAATATGTAGCATAATAACCAAAGGCTCTCTCCTGACTCATGACATGAGTCATTTGCATTAATGAGCCCCTATAGAAAAATAAATACAAAATAAAAAGATAGCCATTAATATTGTTTCCAGTATCGCTACATAAGCAAAGGGTGGTGACGGACTCCTTTATAGACAGAGCATAATTTATGTCTTGTGGGTATCAGTTTTTCATTCATATTATTCTGTCTGCAAGTTGGAACTTTATTACATTTTATGGTTTGTTTCATAATATCGCTCTACACTAACCTGCCTACACTGTACAACACTCTGTATAGAATTCATGAAAAAAATGTTTAAATATTTTAATGACAGACTATGGTTCTCCAAAAAAAGAGAATCTATGTTACATTGTCTGATTGACAAGCTAAAATTAGTTTCTTTTACAAATGGCAAACATATTCCAGCTGCTTTGTTGTCGAAAGCCAATTATGAGACGTATATCATGAGGAGGAAGCAATTACATTCATTTTCTTGGTCCCTGGGAAATTTGATAAGCTTGACACTTAGCACATTGGCTTCAATAACAGTTTATTTTGAAAAGTAAGAAAGAGTGAAAACAGAATTTAAGAAAATGAATGAATGAATATTAAGATTCGAGGTCAGCAAGGGTAATATGACTTCTTATACCCTAGCAGGGTTGCCAAAGTCTATAAATTCCAGGACAGCCACTATAAACTGGAGACTTTTTTGCAGTGTCTTTTATAAGAAATAAATGTGCCCATGATTTTTTTTTTTTTTTTTTTTTTTAGGCTGGAGAAGCTTTTACAATTGATGGTGATTGTATTTGTCAATTTGCTGTTCATAGGAAATTACTTCAAAGCTAATGTCTTAAAATTGTCAACAAAAAAAGAAAAAAACATTCAGTTTGGCAATCTTATACCTTAGGCTCACAAAATGTGGAAAATGTACCCTGGATGGTATACACCATATCTTTAGGAAGTGTTTGTGTTGTCATTATACTCTACCTTAAGGACAGGGCCATTTTAACCAAATGGCAAACGGTGCATTGCACCCGGCCCTATGGTTGCAGGGGCCTCATCTCTAGAACTGAACAACAGACTTTCTGCCTGGGAGAGCTCCACTTACAACTGTATAGGCATGCTATGTATACTGTAGGCAGACAGTGGAAATGGTTGTGGAGGGGAGATATATCCCATTGAGATGGCTCCTCTCCACCTGGTGAGGGACGAATCCATGTCCAGGTTTTGGGGTTTGTTGGTAGACCCGGGCCCGATGCTCTATCCCAGGGTTTGGTAATAGCAGCAGTGGGAGCCTTAAACCCTGTCCAACAGTTGGGTGTGTCTCTGACTTTCATTGTTGCTGCTGCTGTTGAGAGCTGAGGACCCAAACCCAGTATAGCTCTGGAGAACCAGAAGGGCCAGCCTGTTAAGTTTATGGACTGCATTGCCTTGTGGCTAAAGTAAGCCTTTTCTTTTCCTTTGTTGCTGAAGAAAGCTGTTTATGTTGAACTTTGTGAATTTGCTCCTAATAAACCGAACATCCGTTGAACCTGAAGACCAAGCTTCACGTGTATTTTACTTGCCTAACAACCAGCCCCAAGCACCCGCTTTTACAATACCAAAACCTCTAAAGTCTATGAAAGAGCAGGGAGCTGTAAAGTCCCTGCTCTGCCATAAAAGATAGTTATGTGCAGGACATCCCAGCACTGGTGATGACATCACTGCATCACATCATCTGCGCCAGGCCTGCACCAGAGTGCAACAGCAGGGGAAAGAGTCAGCTGCTCCACAGGATCACGCTAAGGTGACTATAGGATTGATTTTATTTTATTTTCTTCTTCACTTATAAGCAATAGTTCCCCTTAAAAAGCCCCCCTTAAAACAAGTTCATAATAGTTCCCCTTCTTATAAATAATAGTTCCCCCTTATAATAGTTATAAATAAAGGGTAACTATTAGAGATGAGCGAACACTAAAATGTTCGAGGTTCGAAATTCGATTCGAACAGCCACTCAATGTTCGTGTGTTCGAACGGGTTTCGAACCCCATTATAGTCTATGGGGAACAGATACTCGTTAAGGGGGAAACCCAAATCCGTGTCTGGAGGGTCACCAAGTCCACTATGACACTCCAGGAAATGATGCCAACACCTCTGGAATGACACTGGGACAGCAGGGGAAGCATGTCTGGGGCCATCTAACACACCAAAGACCCTCTATTACCCCAACATCACTGCCTAACAACTACACACTTTCCACATTCAAAAAAACCTCTATCAAAGTGGGAAAATACCTGGAAACCTTCTTTACTCCCCAAATGGATGGACACAAACCCCAATTTAAGCTCAACAAACAGTAAAAACCACCCCTTTAAATCACGTTCCCCATGACAACCACAAATGGAATAGGCAATGGGAATTCCAAAAGCCCTCACCCTTAACTGTCATTTTGAGTGTGTGTGTGTGTGTGATGTGGTAAGACCTTCCAAAATTCACTTTTCTAGCCCTTAACATGAGCCCTTCCAAACAAAGTTACAGGACCTTAAGCTGAGCTACCAGCAGAGATTGAGGCCCTTGGCATGAGTAGAGCCTTGCACCAGCAGTGTTTTTGGCACTTAGGGTGAGTTGAGCCTTGTACCAGCGTGTGTCCCTTAACATCAGGCGGGCCCTAAGTTCTGCGCTTTGCACAAAAGTTCCACATTAACTAGGCTGAATGGTACAAAGATTAGTAGGCCCGAGAACCAGGAACAGGTCTTGCAATGGCTGTCGGATAACGCTTAAAGCACATTGTCCACCAGCCAGTCAGCCTCTACCTCCTCTTACCCAACAGTCTTGTCCTCCTTCCACCCAAAATTCCCAATCTTCCCAGAACAATAACCCCAACTGTCCCTGCTCCCCAGAGCTGTTCTCCCTTCCTTTGACTGTACCGCAACCTGCCCCTCCATTTCGCGATTCCACGGACCTAACAGATGAGTATCTGTGTCCAGATGCTCAAACACTAGAGTCTCCTCCATCTCCGGTCGATTTGGTGGCGGATGACCAGCAACCCACCCTCATTGACGACGATGAGATGCAGTTGCTGTCAGGGCAGCCAGTTGACATGCGCATTGTGCAGGAGGAGGAGGCGAGACAGGAGTTGGAAGAGGAGGTGGTGGACGACGAGGACACCGACCCCACCTGGACAAGGCGGATGTCAAGCTGGGAAAGTAGTGTGGATGTTGAGGCAGGTGCAGCACCAAAAAGGGTAGCTAGAGGCAGAGGTCAACAGCTTCGCCGAAGCCAGGCCAGACCCGGAATGTCCGAAGATGTTCCCTTTTGTACCCAGCCCAGAAAACTCCCCCATCGAGGGCACGTTTCTCGAAGGTGTAGAGTTTTTTCAAGGAATGCGCCAAGGACAGATATAGTGTCGTCTACACAATTTGCCTCTCGAAATCGAGTAGGGGCCCTGAGAAGAGCAACCTGTCCACCACTTCAATGCACCGTCATTTGGAATCCAAGCAATGGAATCAGTGGCAGGCAGCAACGGCAGGACAAACGTCGCCCGCCGTTCATGCCACTGCCTCTGCTCACAGTGCTGGCGATGCACTCCAGAGGACGAGCCAGGACATCACTTCATCTGCCTCCGCCACTTTGTTGACTTCTCCCTCATCCTCCCCTGTTTCTGTCTTATCTCCTTCTCCTGCACCATCAAAGGCACCATCAGGCGCTTCTTTACAACAACCCACCATCTCTCAGACATTGGAGCGCCGGCAGAAATACACCGCTAACCACCCACCCACGCAAGCCTAGAACGCCAACATCGCTAAACTGCTGGCCCAGGAGAGGTTGGCGTTCCGGCTTGTTGAAACTCCCGCCTTCCCGGACCTGATGGCAACTGTGGCACCTCACTATGCCGTCCCTAGCCGTCTCAACTTCTCCCGGTGTGGCGTCCCCGCCTTGCACCAGCACGTGTCACTCAACATCAGGTGGGCCCTTAGTTCCGCGCTTTGCTGCAAGGTCCACTTGACCACCGACACTTGGACAAGCGCCTGTGGTCAGGGATGCTGCTTATCTTTAAGGACAGGCAGGGTGAATGTGGTGGAGTCTGGTCCCGGGGTGCAAACTGAGGTACCCTATCTCCTCTCCCAGGCCAAAATTCATGGCAGGAGTAGACTGAAACCCTACGACGCTGCAACCTCCACCCCAGCTACTAGCGGCAAACGCTAAAACACTGGTGTGGGGAGACGTCAGCAGGCGGTGCTGAAGCTCATCAGCTTGGGGGACAGACAGCACAGTGCCTCCGAGGTCAGGGATGCCATCCTGGCTGAGATGGCATTTTTTTTTCCCTGCTACACCTGGGGCCTGGCATTTTTACGCCTGTGATAATGGCTGGAACCTGGTAGCGGCTCTGGAGCTTGCCAGCCTCAAACACGTTCCATGTTTGGCCCACGTCTAACCTAGTGGTGCAAAGTTTTTTGAAAACATACCCAAATGTACCGAAGCTACTGTTGAAAATGCGGCGCTTGTGCGCCCACTTTTGCAAGTGCACAGGAGTCGCTGCTAGCCTAAAAACACTCTAGCAAGGCCTACATCTGTCCAAACACAGGCTGTTGTCCGTCATTCACACACGCTGAAACCCTACAATACCATATCTTGAGCAGGGTGTGTGAGCTGCACAGACCTTTGATGGAGTTCCATCTACAAAACCCAAGGGTTCCTCAAAGTCAGCTCCCAAAGTTTCTGCACCATGAGTTTCCAGGGGTGGCAGAGTTATGGCTAGGGGCAGAGGCATGGATAGGGATGATGTCTAGGGGCAAAAGCAGTGTGGATGTGGAGGCAAGCTAAGCAGGAAAAACTGGGGGTACAAGCTAAGGCATGGACTGGGGTGATGTCTAGGGGCAAAAGCAGTGTGGATGTGGAGGCAAGCTAAGCAGGAAAAACTGGGGGTACAAGCTAAGGCATGGACTGGGGTGATGTCTAGGGGCAAAAGCAGTGTGGATGTGGAGGCAAGCAAAGCAGGGAAAATGGTGGCTAGAGGCAAAGGGATGTCCATAGGCAGCAAGGGCAAAGATGCAAAACTCTCCCCTGTTTCAAGAATTTTCCTGACTTGTCTCCCCACAAAACATTCCTGGGAGGAGGGCTGAAACACCACCCTCCTCCTCCTCCGCTGTTAGATTGACCCCAGCTACGAGCTGGAAACGCTGCAACACTGGTGTGGGGAGACGTCAGCAGGCTGGGCTGAAGCTCATCAGCTTGGGAGACGGACAGCACACTGCCTCTGAGGTCAGGGATGCCATCCTGGATGAGATGGCAATTTGTTTATCCCCGCTGCCCCTGGGGCCAGGCTTTTTTGTCTTGTTGGAGGGCTCTGGAGCTTGCCAGCCTCCAACACGTTCCATGCCTGGCCCACGTGTTCAATGTAGTGGTGCAATGATTTTTAAAAACATACCCCAAATTAGCTGAGCTAAGGGTGAAAGTGCGGCACTTGGACACCCACTTTCCCAAGTCTACAAATGAAAAAGTTTGGGCACCCCTATTAATCTTAATCATTTTTAGTTCTAAATATTTTGGTGTTTGCAGCAGCCATTTCAGTTTGATATATCTAATAACTGATGGACACAGTAATATTTCAGGATTGAAATGAGGTTTATTGTACTAACAGAAAATGTGCAATATGCATTAAACCAAAATTTGACTGATGCAAAAGTATGGGCACCCTTATCATTTTATTGATTTGAATACTCCTAACTACTTTTTACTGATTTACTGAAGCACAAAATTGGTTTTGTAACCTCACTGAGCTTTGAATTTCATAGCCAGGTGTATCCAATCATGAGAAAAGGTATTTAAGGTGGCCAATTGCAAGTTGTTCTCCTATTTGAATCTCCTCTGAAGAGTGGCATCATGGGCTACTCAAAACAACTCTCAAATGATCTGAAAACAAAGATTGTCCAACATAGTTGTTCAGGGGAAGGATACAAAAAGTTGTCTCAGAGATTTAACTTGTCAGTTTCCACTGTGAGGAACATAGTAAGGAAATGGAAGACCACAGGGACAGTTCTTGTTAAGTCCAGAAGTGGCAGGCCAAGAAAAATATCAGAAAGGCAGAGAAGAAGAATGGTGAGAACAGTCAAGGACAATCCACAGACCACCTCCAAAGAGCTGCAGCATCATCTTGCTGCAGATGGTGTCACTGTGCATCGGTCAAAAATACAGCGCACTTTGCACAAGGAGAAGCTGTATGGGAGAGTGATGAGAAAGAAGCCGTTTCTGCAAGCACACCACAAACAGAGTCGCCTGAGGTATGCAGAAGCACATTTGGACAAGCCAGCTTCATTTTGGAAGAAGTTCCTGTGGACTGATGAAACAAAGATTGAGTTGTTTGGTCATACAAAAAGGCATTATGCATGGCGTCCAAAAAAAACAGCATTACAAGAAAAACACATGCTACCCACTGTAAAATTTGGTGGAGGTTCCATCATGCTTTGGGGCTGTGTGGCCAATGCCGGCACCGGGAATCTTGTTAAAGTTGAGTGTCGCATGGATTCCACTCAGTATCAGCAGATTCTTCAGAATAATGTTCAAGAATCAGTGATGAAGTTGAAGTTACCCCGGGGATGGATATTTCAGCAAGACAATGATCCAAAACACCGCTCCAAATCAACTCAGGCATTCATGCAGAGGAACAATTACAATGTTCTGGAATGGCCATCCCAGTCCCCAGACCTGAATATCATTGAACATCTGTGGGATGATCTGAAGCGGGCTGTCCATGGTCGGCCACCATCAAACTTAACTGAACTTGAATTGTTTTGTAAAGAGGAATGGTCCAAAATACCTTCATCCAGGATCCAGGAACTGATTAAAAGCTACAGGAGGCGACTAGAGGCTGTTATCTTTGCAAAAGGAGGATCTACTAAATATTAATGTCACTTTTCTGTTGAGGTGCCCATACTTTTGCACCAGTCAAATTTTGGTTTAATGCATATTGCACATTTTCTGTTAGTACAATAAACCTCATTTCAATCCTGAAATATTACTGTGTCCATCAGTTATTAGATATATCAAACTGAAATGGCTGTTGCAAACACCAAAATATTTAGAACAAAAAATGATTAAGATTAATAGGGGTGCCCAAACTTTTTCATAGGACTGTATGTGAAATCCCATCCCATCCATTGCACTGGACACGAAACATTAGCATGCGCTCAGCACAACTTCGGATATGGCAGCTGCGTTAAGCAGGGTGCAGGGTACAACACAGACCAGGCCCGAGCACCAGGAACAGGTGTTAGAAATACTGCAGCATCCGCCATTTCCTTCCAATTTTGGGGTTTTGGACCCGCCACCGACTTGTCTGGACCTAAGTGGGGATCATGAGACACAGTTGGCATCAGGGCAAGCTGTGGTCATGTGCGGTTTGCAGTAAGGGGCCAGTGCGCAATTGGAAGAGGAGTTGGTGGATGACGAGGCCACCGACCCCACATGGACAGGGGTGATGTCTAGGGGCTAAAGCAGTGTAGATGTAGAGGGAAGCTAAATCAACAAAAAACCTGGGTAGAAGCAAAGGCATAAACTGGGGTGATGTTTAGGGGCTAAAGCAGTGTAGATGTGGAGGGAAGCTAATTCAACAAAAAAAACAGGGTAGAAGCAAAGGCATAAACTGGGGTGATGTTTAGGGGCTAAAGCAGTGTAGATGTGGAGGGAAGCTAATTCAACAAAAAAAACAGGGTAGAAACAAAGGCATAAACTGGGGTGATGTTTAGGGGTGAAAGCAGTGTAGATGTGGAGGGAAGCTAAGCAGCAAAAACAGTGGGTAGAAGCAAAGGCATGCAAAACTCTACCCTGTTGGAAGACTTATTCCTAGGTCTGGAACACGTTAATGGCCCCCCTGGACAAATTACTGCCACTCAGGGGCCTAGTGTCACCAGGAGGGACAAGTATAGGCGCATGTTGTGGGAATACCTGGCCGACACCAGCTCTGTCCTCTCCGATCCCTCTGTGCTCTACAGCCTACACTTATTTTCTCATCTTTTTTTCTGCACTGCACATCTCTTGCCTGCTTCCTTTGGGATCTTACAAGTGGTGGTCCACTTCCAAAGATGGTAATTTCACTAGACAGTGTAACGGGAGTAGCTGAGGGATCGCTGTCTTAACCACTTTTTGGCACAAAATTAACTTCCAAAGCCAAATATGGTGCAAGTATATGATGCAAGGACACCTATCTCTGACACATTGGGGAGTTCACCCTCATGCGCCCTTTTGGCCTGCACCATCATGCGCCTCTTCCCAGCCACTCCACATTTCCCAAGCTTTTCATTGCAGGCAGAAGTACAACACAACCCACCCCCATGCCCAAGCCTTTAACAGCCTCATCGATAAACTGCTGGCCCTGGAGATGTTGGTGTTTGTTTATGCTTCTGGAGACCCAGGCCTTCCGTCAGCAGATGGCAGCTGGGGCACCTCCCTATGCTGGACCTAGCCGTTACAACTTCTCTTGGTGTGCTGTCCCTGCCTTGCGCCTGCATGTGTCCCATAACATCAGTCGGGCCCAGAGCTCTGCGCTTTGCTGCAAGGTCCACTTGACCACCGACACATGGACAAGCGCCTGTGGTCAGGGATGCTGCAGTGCTTATCTTTAATGACAGGCAGGGTGAATGTGGTGGAGTCTGTTCCCCGGGTGCAAACTGGGGTGGCCTATCTCCTCTCCCAGGCCAAAATTCATGGCAGGAGTAGACTGAAACCCTACGATGCTGCAACCTCCACCCCAGCTACTAGCGGAAAACACTGTAACACTGGCATGGGGAGATGTCAGCAGGCCGTGCTGAAACTGATCAGCTTGGGGGACAGACAGCACAGTGCCTCCGAGGTCAGGGATGCCATCCTGGCTGAGATGGCATTTTTTTTTCCCTGCTACACCTGGGGCCTGGCATTTTTGCACCTGTGATAATGGCTGGAACCTGGTAGCAGATCTGGAGCTTGCCAGACTCAAACACGGTCCACGCATGGCCCACGTTTTTCAACTTGTTGGTGCCATGTTTCTTTGAAACCTACACCATTGTGCCTGATATACAGGTCAAAGTGGGGCCATTTTCGTAAGTGAGAACTAGCCTCTGCTAGGCAGAAAACATTCAGAGCACACTCCTCTCATCTTCGCACCGTTGGCTGGCGGAGGAAGACGAGGGGGTTGGAGTGGCATCTGATGTCCCTGTCCCACACGAGGCTAGAGGGTGCACTTCAGTGCATCCCATTGCTTCACCACAAATGGTGTGAAGGGGAGTGGAAAATGGAGGAAATGGAGAGTGACCCTTACAGTTGGGGCCAGCAAAGGCATGCCAAGTAACACACTGCCACACATGGCTGACTTCATCTTGGGTTGCTTTTCAACACATATTTCACATCATGAAGAACAAATAATACTGGATTTTTACAAGCCTCGAACCCCGGTCTAGGTCTAATGTCTGTTCCTTTCTTATATTAGGGGAGAGGGAAAAAAAATTACTTCAGTGATACGTTTAGCGTACATAGACTGACTATTAATGTGCATCCCACTTAGTGTTGTTAGGGTTACACACCGTCACAACCTGGCTAAAGCTTCTATAGCTGTTAATAAAGTCAACATAACTTTACGGTATCCAAAAAGACAGCAGGTACCGACAGAGAGCAAGACAAATGTCAACCAAAGCTGTGAGCTCTGAACACCCACAGTGACTTTGGTGTCATCATCATTATAAGGGAGCGGGTGGTAATAAATAACTTGGCAGTGCCTAAAACCCAAAAAGCTTATACAACTATATTTACATTAAGATACACAAATGACACTTTTCAGTAGCATGTCATGAGACAAGCTGATAACCTCTTCCTTTGTGCAGTGCTATTTGAAAGTTAAACGCTGCTTTTATTTTAATTCTGGAGAAGGTGCAGACATTAGATTTAGAACATGTTGTCTTCATTGTCCAAATCCTCTATATAGGTAACGTGTTTTTCGGGCCGAGCTGTCTGGGAACGAGCTGGTGCAGCACTGACAACCTGGGTGAATATGGCAAGAGCCTGAGATGTAGGGTGAATGAATCCCCAAATTATTTGTGGAATTCCCAGTGAGACAATGGCACTATCTACCAGTAGCAAAAATTGTGGGTGCACGTAACCCCAATATATTCTTTGAATTCCCAGTCAGACAATGGCACTGTATAGCAGTAGCAAAAATTGTGGGTGCACGTAACCCCCATATATTCTTTGAATTCCCAGTCAGACAATGGCACTATATACCAGTAGCAAAAATTGTGGGTGCACGTAACCCCAATATATTCTTTGAATTACCAGTCAGAAACTGGCACTATATAGCAGTAGCAAAAATTGTGGGTGCACATAACCCCAATATATTCTTTGAATTCCCAGTGAGACAATGGCACTGTATAGCAGTAGCAAAAATTGTGGGTGCACGTAACCCCCATATATTCTTTGAATTCCCAGTCAGACAATGGCACTATATACCAGTAGCAAAAATTGTGGGTGCACATAACCCCAATATATTCTTTGAATTCCCAGTGAGACAATGGCACTGTATAGCAGTAGCAAAAATTGTGGGTGCACGTAACCCCCATATATTCTTTGAATTCCCAGTCAGACAATGGCACTATATACCAGTAGCAAAAATTGTGGGTGCACGTAACCCCAATATATTCTTTAAATTCCCAGTGAGACAATGGCACTGTATAGCAGTAGCAAAAATTGTGGGTGCACGTAACCCCCATATATTCTTTGAATTCCCAGTCAGACAATGGCACTATATACCAGTAGCAAAAATTGTGGGTGCACGTAACCCCAATATATTCTTTGAATTACCAGTCAGAAACTGGCACTATATAGCAGTAGCAAAAAATGTGGGTGCACATAACCCCAATATATTCTTTGAATTCCCAGTGAGACAATGGCACTGTATAGCAGTAGCAAAAATTGTGGGTGCACGTAACCCCCATATATTCTTTGAATTCCCAGTCAGACAATGGCACTATATACCAGTAGCAAAAATTGTGGGTGCACGTAACCCCAATATATTCTTTGAATTCCCAGTGAGACAATGGCACTGTATAGCAGTAGCAAAAATTGTGGGTGCACGTAACCCCCATATATTCTTTGAATTCCCAGTGAGACAATGGCACTGTATAGCAGTAGCAAAAATTGTGGGTGCACGTAACCCCCATATATTCTTTGAATTCCCAGTCAGACAATGGCACTATATACCAGTAGCAAAAATTGTGGGTGCACGTAACCCCAATATATTCTTTGAATTACCAGTCAGAAACTGGCACTATATAGCAGTAGCAAAAATTGTGGGTGCACATAACCCCAATATATTCTTTGAATTCCCAGTGAGACAATGGCACTATATACCAGTAGCAAAAATTGTGGGTGCACGTAACCCCAATATATTCTTTGAATTCCCAGTCAGACAATGGCACTATATACCAGTAGCAAGAAATGAGGGTATTTGTAACCCCAATATATTCTTTGAATTCCCAGTCAGACAATGGCACTATATACCAGTAGCAAAAATTGTGGGTGCACGTAACCCCAATATATTCTTTGAATTACCAGTCAGAAACTGGCACTATATGGCAGTAGCAAGAAATGAGGGTATTTGTAACCCCAATATATTCTTTGAATTCCCAGTCAGACAATGGCACTGTATACCAGTAGCAAAAATTGTGGGTGCACATAACCCCAATATATTCTTTGAATTCCCAGTGAGACAATGGCACTGTATAGCAGTAGCAAAAATTGTGGGTGCACGTAACCCCCATATATTCTTTGAATTCCCAGTCAGACAATGGCACTATATACCAGTAGCAAAAATTGTGGGTGCACATAACCCCAATATATTCTTTGAATTCCCATTGAGACAATGGCACTGTATAGCAGTAGCAAAAATTGTGGGTGCACATAACCCCCATATATTCTTTGAATTCCCAGTCAGACAATGGCACTATATACCAGTAGCAAAAATTGTGGGTGCATGTAACCCCAATATATTCTTTGAATTCCCAGTGAGACAATGGCACTGTATAGCAGTAGCAAAAATTGTGGGTGCACGTAACCCCCATATATTCTTTGAATTCCCAGTGAGACAATGGCACTATATACCAGTAGCAAAAATTGTGGGTGCACGTAACCCCAATATATTCTTTGAATTCCCAGTCAGACAATGGCACTATATACCAGTAGCAAAAATTGTGGGTGCACGTAACCCCAATATATTCTTTGAATTCCCAGTCAGACAATGGCACTATATACCAGTAGCAAAAATAGTGGGTGTATATAGCCCCAATTCTATTGCTAGGGGACTTGCAGGGTATTTCTGAGGTGAAGGTTGGGGGGCATACCGTTGGAACGGGGATTTGGGGTGTATATATGGGGTATACGGGAATACACTGTCAGTGTGTTCCATTCAGGATCCTGGGAAAGCTGGGTTGCGGCGATTGAGCCCGTCAGTGCCACGTTACACTGACAAGCTTCTCCCTGGAATTGAAGTTATATGTAAGCCCAATATATTCTTTGAATTCCCAGTGAGACAATGGCACTATATACAAGTAGCAAAAATTGTGGGTGCACGTAACCCCAATATATTCTTTGAATTCCCAGTGAGACAATGGCACTATCTACCAGTAGCAAAAATTGTGGGTGCACGTAACCCCAATATATTCTTTGAATTCACAGTGAGACAATGACACTGTATAGCAGTAGCAAAAATTGTGGGTGCACGTAACCCCAATATATTCTTTGAATTCCCAGTGAGACAATGGCACTGTATACCAGTAGCAAAAATTGTGGGTGCACATAACCCCCATATATTCTTTGAATTCCCAGTGAGACAATGGCACTATATACCAGTAGCAAAAATTGTGGGTGCACGTAACCCCCATTTATTCTTTGAATTCCCAGTGAGACAATGGCACTATATAGCAGTAGCAAAAATTGTGGGTGCACGTAACCCCCATATATTCTTTGAATTCCCAGTCAGAAACTGGCACTATATACCAGTAGCAAAAATTGTGGGTGCACGTAACCCCAATATATTCTTTGAATTACCAGTCAGAAACTGGCACTATATAGCAGTAGCAAAAATTGTGGGTGCACATAACCCCAATATATTCTTTGAATTCCCAGTGAGACAATGGCACTGTATAGCAGTAGCAAAAATTGTGGGTGCACGTAACCCCCATATATTCTTTGAATTCCCAGTCAGACAATGGCACTATATACCAGTAGCAAAAATTGTGGGTGCACATAACCCCAATATATTCTTTGAATTCCCATTGAGACAATGGCACTGTATAGCAGTAGCAAAAATTGTGGGTGCACATAACCCCCATATATTCTTTGAATTCCCAGTCAGACAATGGCACTATATACCAGTAGCAAAAATTGTGGGTGCATGTAACCCCAATATATTCTTTGAATTCCCAGTGAGACAATGGCACTGTATAGCAGTAGCAAAAATTGTGGGTGCACGTAACCCCCATATATTCTTTGAATTCCCAGTGAGACAATGGCACTATATACCAGTAGCAAAAATTGTGGGTGCACGTAACCCCAATATATTCTTTGAATTCCCAGTCAGACAATGGCACTATATACCAGTAGCAAAAATTGTGGGTGCACGTAACCCCAATATATTCTTTGAATTCCCAGTCAGACAATGGCACTATATACCAGTAGCAAAAATAGTGGGTGTATATAGCCCCAATTCTATTGCTAGGGGACTTGCAGGGTATTTCTGAGGTGAAGGTTGGGGGGCACACCGTTGGAACGGGGATTTGGGGTGTATATATGGGGTATACGGGAATACACTGTCAGTGTGTTCCATTCAGGATCCTGGGAAAGCTGGGTTGCGGCGATTGAGCCCGTCAGTGCCACGTTACACTGACAAGCTTCTCCCTGGAATTGAAGTTATATGTAAGCCCAATATATTCTTTGAATTCCCAGTGAGACAATGGCACTATATACAAGTAGCAAAAATTGTGGGTGCACGTAACCCCAATATATTCTTTGAATTCCCAGTGAGACAATGGCACTATCTACCAGTAGCAAAAATTGTGGGTGCACGTAACCCCAATATATTCTTTGAATTCACAGTGAGACAATGACACTGTATAGCAGTAGCAAAAATTGTGGGTGCACGTAACCCCAATATATTCTTTGAATTCCCAGTGAGACAATGGCACTGTATACCAGTAGCAAAAATTGTGGGTGCACATAACCCCCATATATTCTTTGAATTCCCAGTGAGACAATGGCACTATATACCAGTAGCAAAAATTGTGGGTGCACGTAACCCCCATTTATTCTTTGAATTCCCAGTGAGACAATGGCACTATATAGCAGTAGCAAAAATTGTGGGTGCACGTAACCCCCATATATTCTTTGAATTCCCAGTCAGAAACTGGCACTATATACCAGTAGCAAAAATTGTGGGTGCACGTAACCCCAATATATTCTTTGAATTACCAGTCAGAAACTGGCACTATATAGCAGTAGCAAAAATTGTGGGTGCACATAACCCCAATATATTCTTTGAATTCCCAGTGAGACAATGGCACTATATACCAGCAGCAAAAATTGTGGGTGCACGTAATCCCTAATAATTAGGGATTCTTTACATTAAGAACAGCGAGGCTATGGAACTCACATGCCTAAGAAGTGGTGATGGTGGATTCATTGAGCAAGTTCAAAGAGGGCCTTTCTTGAACAGAAAGATATTATGGGTTATAAGTTCTAGATTTTGTTAAGGACAAGTTAATCAAAGGTTTTATAATGATCGCTGGATTGAAGGCGGGAAGGATTTTTTTTCCCCTGACTTTGGGGCAATTAGCATATAAGCCTTATGGGGGTTTTTTTTGCCTTCCTCTGGATCAACACTATAGGGCTATAGGTTGGACTTGATGGACCCATGTCTTCATCCAACCTCCTCTACTATGTATCTATATAACATTAATGTGAATTTATATGGTATTTTGTGGATTTCATTTGAGCTGTTCAAGTAAACTTACACTATATCTTTGTTTTTAGATAACATAAGATAACTGTTCACTGAACACTTCTTTACTCAAAACATTTTTTTCTTATTATATGCCATTGTGACTATATTGAATAGAATTATATGTTTAGGAATCTGAACAGACAATAATATTATCAAAGGTCTGAAAACGGTTTCTATAGTTAATATGTCTATGTACATGTATGTATAGTTAATAGGAGACTTATATATCACTTATTATCTTGCACAGAAACTGTAGATATTTATAGTAATTAACATTTCAAAGGCTCCTGAGGTCACATTTACGTCCATGCCGTCATGGTAGTACATGATCTCTTCTGTGGGATCAAATCAATTCTTTGATCAACGATGAGAGAAAATGGATTCTGAAGGAGAGAAGCATACACTGGAAGAATAAAATACCCACATTGGGATCATTAAGGGAGGCTTGGAAGAGAGAATAGGCTGAATAAGAAAAACCTGCAGAAAACTCTGTTCAGATCTTGTTGACTATATTAAGGACTTTTCAATATTGAATTATTATTGTTTATATGTGAGATTATATGTGGATTTTTTATTAACGGGGTTTTTTGTTGATCTCTTGTTTGATTTCTGTTCTATTACATGAACCATCTTCCTTTGATTTAATGTTATTGTGGAATTAGGGTGTAAATATTGTGGGGAAGTTAGCTCAGTAGAAGCAGTGGTGCGGACCCAGACAGTCAAGAAAGGGACACAAAATATGCAGCAAAAACTGTTTTGTTTAGAAAAATACAGGGAGATAAATAAACATTGACTTCAGGCACAAAACTAACAAAGCAAAATACTGCCTTAACTTCAGGCAAAAAAAACAAACAAAAAAAAAACCTGCTCGTCTGAGCAACTAACTAAACAGAATTGATAACCTAACTATACGTGTGGCTTACTTCTAGCTACCCAAACACAACAAGCGCAATATTGTGTCACCAGATCAGGGTTACAGGAGAGAACCACTCACCTCCCTTCACTCCATGGAACTGCACTGGAGTGCAGGATCTGCAGCCTTTTTCTGGCCCAGTAATGAGCCAAAGATCTACACTTGGGCTGAGGACAACTCCAGATACGCCCTAGACCACACATGTCAGAAACCTGGGGTTGATATATCTGGACTCCAGCACTCTACCTGTCACCTTCTCACAATATATAGTGCAATATTGGAGTATTGCTGTGTGTGGCATGAACTGCCTATTTGTGTAGTTGTGGTTGTGAAGCTATTGGTTATTTCACCTTTACACTAATCAATAAATTATGTGTATAATATACTTTGTCTTCTAATCTTTACACACTGTTGGGGATTTTGTTGTTTCAAATTATTAGTAGTTAATAGTTAATATTGTCAATAGTAATATTTCTTACATACATGTCTAGACAATGTAGTCCAAAAATTCATTGACATCAAAGGATACGCAAACATTCTGGATTAGGAATCATTCAACATTAGAGTACAAGTTAATTTTGTTGTTTTCTATTATAGAAACAAATGTCTTAGGCAGTTGGGTTTAAAGATGTCAAGCTTTTTATTCTTACAATAGGAAAGAAAAGGTTTATTTCTATTAATTTTCAGTATAACACATTACTTTACCATTGGTTTATGTTACGGTACTTTACTTTTGCATTGCCATTTATTCATTTTCTAGGTATTGAAAATAATTTATTCTGTTGAGTATGGAGATTGGAGGTGTAGAATATTTTAAAATGTCATTGAGCAACTGTGAAATAGGTTTACTGTGGCAGTCAGATAACATTCAATCACATCGATTCTGGTGGCAGTTAAGACAGGTTTGTCATATAGACGACTATAGGCATGGAATACTGTACAGATTTTTCAATTTGAAGATCTGACAGCAGCAGTGAAAAAATATTCTTTCGCACACAGCAGGTAGTATATTGCAGAATGCAGCAAATAAAGTAATGAAAGCAAATCTTCAGCTTCCATTGTATAAGTGAAATATGGCACTATCTGTTCTGTTTCTTGTGTAAGTTTTACAGGACAAGACTGCTCAATTGACAAACTGGACACATAAACTTTTATACGCCAACAATTTTCCCTCTGCAAACACTACAATTTCAGACACAAACATCAGTTTCTACAAAAAAAATGAATGATTTAAAGGCTCTATGGAGTGCACCAGTTGTTTTGTCAGTTGACCACAAAAGTAGGAATGTAGAAAGCAAAAGTCATATTATATTCTTTTTTGTTGACTGGGAATGCTTTATAGAGAAATATTGGGTTTAATGTTAAAGGGGTTGTCCCATCACAAGGATCCTATCTATACTGCTTGTTAATGTGAATGTAAGACTTTTCCTAAATACACTGCTTCAGAAAAACTGCTTTGTTTCGCCACTATCTTACTTTATTCAATTTTTTGTGGCCACAGCCCTGACCTAGCTGCTCCTGAGTCAAATGATGTATCTGCTGCTCTCAGGGGGGAGGGAGGAGGGGCTAAGTGCAGGGAGCGAGCCTGTGTATCTAGCTAATCCTGTGTCTGCACCACGTGACCTAGGTCCTGCACTCAGATAGAGGAGCTGCTTTCATTTCTTCTGTTCTCCCAGTTATCAGGCTAGCTAATTCAATTGTGTTCATTATGGCAGAGACAGGCAGTCTCTGTATGTAACACAGAATGGAGTTGCTGCTGCCTGTACTTCATAGTCCAATATGGGTGGGTGGAGCTACACATGAATTTGGGGGTGGGGCTAAATGGCAGGTTGCCTGTGAAACCCCGCCCACCAAATGATGCAAGCAACCAGGAAGAAAGAAGATTTTAAAAGAGTGAAGACTGCTGAGTATGTGAGGTGGGAATACCCCTTTAAGTAGTTCTCTACCTTTTTCAAAGAAATTGATAATTAATAGAGATGAGCAAGTAGTACTCGATCGAGTAGGTATTCGATTAAATACTACGGTATTCGAAATACTCGTACTCAATCGAGTACCACTCGCTGTTCGAATGTAAAAGTTCGATGCAGAACCAGCATTGATTGGCCGAATGCTATACCGTCGGCCAATCAATGCTGGTTCTTCTCCTACCTTTAGAAGTCTTCTCCGTGCAGCTTCCCCGTGACGTCTTCCGGCTCTTCATTCACTCTGCCAGGCATCAGGCCTGGGCAGAGCCGAATGCGCATGTCCGCTTGTAGTGCAGGCATTCGCAGTGGGGCTCTGCCCAGGACCGATGCCTGGCAGAGTGAATGACACTGCAAGGAGAAGACTGCACGGAGGATCCAGCCCGACCCTCACTCATGGACTTGGTAAGTATAATTTGATTGAACGTTGCCTACCCCTGAAATGAGCATTTTCCCCCCATAGACTATGATAGGGTTCAATATTCGATTCGAGTAGTCGAATATTGAGGGGCTACTCGAAACGAATATCGAACCTCGGACATTTTACTTTTCGCTCATCTCTAATAATTAACTATGCTGAAATGACTTATGTTGCTTTGTCAAGTCAATGTTTCTATCACCTGTCTTAAGATGAGCTGGCCCATCCGAGTTCCAAATGCTTCTTCAGTAAGTTATTTTCTGTAAGTCTTCACATGGTTCTTTAAAGAACTTTCTCCTTAATATGTTACCACAATTAGAACAATTTAAGGAAGGAAAATTACCACGTGTAAAAGGTCCCAATAGTGATTGCCTGAAACAAAATCTGCTTCTGCAAAAGAACCTAAAATCTGCATCCCCTCCTATATGATAACAAAGAGTGCCTTAAATCTCTATATTATCAGACAACCCTGCCTGACTACTGTCCAATATCTATACATAAGCCCTTTAATCTGATTTTCCTACTAACCATAAGTTGATACAAAAGATATCTGTGTATCTAACTTCTTATTCACCTTCAAAAACATATACTATTTATCCCCTATAACTTCTTACAATCTCCATCATTTCTCTTGGATATCTGTTCTCATGGAATTTCTTATACATTCTGTTAACCTACTCCTTTACTTAATTATCATCACTCACTACAGATCTTACTCACAGTAGTTGACTCCAGGTTAGAGAATGGATCATGTTCCTAGGGTGTATGCTCTAGAATTTTAGCAAACTAATACAATCTGTTGATTTAAGAAACACATCACAATAGAGTCTACCCTGTTCAACATAAACCAATGTATCCAAAAATTGAAACTCTATGTATAATTAACCCCTTAGTGACCAGTCTATTTTAGACCTTAATGACCAAGCCAAATTTTGGAAATTTGCCCTGTGTGACTTTATCAGTGAATAATTCTGTAACAGTATAGCGTATACAAGCGATTATGATATTGTTTTTTCGTGACATGTTGTACTTTACTGAGAAGGTAAAATTAGACTGATATAACTTGTGTAAATTTATAAAAAAAAAACTCGCAAATGCTGAAAATTTTGAAATTTTTTCAATGTTTTCCATTTTCAGCTGCGATATCTCACATATGCTTAATAATACAGGGCAAAAAAGTTACTAGTTATATATTTCCAAATGTTCCTTTTGTGTTTCAAGCATATTTGAAATAATTTTAGCATATTTGAGTAACGTAGACAATTTAGAAGTTTATCAAGTTTATAAGCAAATTTTGGAAATTTTGAGTTTGTGATTTTTTCCTGTACCAAGCTCTGTTTGCAGACAGGAATAGGTGACATAATGACATAACCTCCCATTAAATGACCCAATTTGTAAAACTAGACCCCTTCAGGTATTCTTTGAGGGGTATAGTGAGCATTTTGATCAAACAAATATTGTTTTGCAAGAATTATTACAAATGCTGAAAAAAATTACATTTTCATTTTCTTCAAATATGTGTCATTTTAAAGCCAGTTTTTTTGCACACAACACATCAAAAAGAAGAAACACACCCCAAAATATATCACTCCACTTCTCCCGTGTTAAAAAATGTTCACTTTGTGGCCTTAGTCCTATATACGCACGTACAGTAGGGCCTAAGAGGTAGGGAAGGCCAAATGGATTTCAAAGCACAAATTTTGCTTGCAGATATTTTAGGCCCATTGCACATTTGAACAAGATTTTAGTTACCAAAGCAACTGAAAACCCCCATAAATGACACCATTTTATAAACTAGACCCCTTAAGGTATTCATTGAGGGGTATAGTGAGTACTTTGACCCCATAAGTTTTTAGAAAATTTGCGTAAAACAAAAAAATGTCATTTTGTTACACAAAAGTGTCATTTTATAGGCAGTTTTTTTGCAAATAACACATGAAAATGAAGAAAAAACACTCCAAAATAGATGACCCCATTTCTCCCGTGGTCAAAAATGTACACTTTGTGGCCTTAATTCTATGTACGGACGCCCGGTAGGGCCCAAAAAGATGGGAGCACAAACTGGATTTCAAGACACAATTTTTGCTTCCAAATGTTTCAGGCCCATTGCGCATTCAAGCAAGATTTGAGTTACCTAAACAATTGAAACCTCCCATAAATGACCCCATTTTATAAACTAGACCCCTTGAGGTATTCATTGAGGGTATAGTGAGTATTTTGACCCCATAGGTTTTAAAAGAATTTGTGTCAAACAAAAAATTGTTATATTCTTTACACAAAAGAGTCATTTTAAAGGCCGTTTTTTTGCACACAAGGCATGAAAATAAAGAAAAACACCCCAAAATAGATGGCCCCATTTCTCCCGTGTTCAAAAATGTACACTTTGTGGCCTTAATCCTATGTACGGACGCACGGTAGGGCCCAAAAAGATGGGAGCACCAACTAGATTTCAAGACACAAATTTTGCTTGCAGATATTTCAGGCCCATTGCACATTCAAACAAAGATTTGAAAACCCCCCATAAATGACCCCATTTTATAAACTAGACCCCTTAAGGTATAGATTGAGGAGTATAGTGAGTATTTTGACCCTATAGCCTTTTCACAGATTTTACTAACCTTGGGATGTGTAGGTTAAAAATTACTAAAATGTCCCTTTATCCCCAAAGTTTTCATTTTCACAAGGGGTTAAAAGAGAAAAAGCCCCCCACAGTTTGTTACACAATTTCTCCTGAACACGGCAATACCCCATATGTGGCCATAATCTGCTGTATGGGTACATGGTGGGGCTCAGAATGGAAAGAGCGCTATTTGGGTTTTGGAGGGCAGATTTTGCTGGAATAGTTTTCAGGTGCCATGTCGCATTTGCTGAGCCCCTAAAGTATCAATACAATGGAAACCCCTCAAATGTGACCCCATTTTAAAAACTACACCCATCAAAGAATGTATCAAGGTGTATTATCACTCTGAGCCTAAAAATGCTTCCCAAAAATTAATGTACAAAATGAAAATTGAAATTTTGAAAGAAATCTGCCATTTCGGTGCCCAATACATTGCACCCACTTTGTGTTGTCAAAGACTTGCACTCCTAAAACTATTAAGGGGCCATCCCGAGGGTCAAAAAATTATATATGTGGGTGTAAACTGCTGCTTGGGAACACAGCAGGGCTCAGAAGGGAAGGAGCAGTGCGCTTTTTAGCTTTTGGGGTACAGATTTAGAGGGACCCTCTGGGCGCCATGATGTTTTTGCAGAGCCCTGGAGGTTCCAGTAAACTGGAATTCCCCAATAAGTGACCCCATTTTGTAGGGGCAATTTTAGGGTCTCTGCAAATGTGACATGGTGTCCAAACACCAACAATCTAAAGCTGCACTCCAAAAGCACATAGCGCGCCTTCACATCTGCGCCCTGCTGTGTACCCAAATGGCGGTGTATGCGCACTATTTTGTTTTTTGGCGCACAGTTTGGTTTTTGTACATCACTTTTGCAAAGCCCCTGAATTGCCAATAAAGTGGAATCTGCAGACATGTCACCCCATTTTGGACACTAGCCCACTGATGGGATTTATCAAGTGGTGTAGCAAGCGCTTTTAACCCTTGAGGGTTGCATTTATTTAGTTTCCAGAAATGAAATCGCAACTGACAATGAGAAGTTAAAAATGAAATTTTTCCAGAGATTCGCCATTTTAGTGCCCGATATGTTGTGCCCAACTTATGTCAGCAGAGAAACTCCAAAAACTGGTAGGGGGTATCCCGGGCACAACAGATTTTAGAGCGTTCATCTCTGATACAAGTCGGGCACAATATATTACGCACAGAAATGACGGATTCCTGGAAAAATTGGTATTTTCACTTCTCACAATCAGCTTCGTATTCATTTATGGATAATAAGTTATAGCAACACTTGGGGGTTAAAAATGCTCTCTTTACCCCTGGAGAAATCCTTCAGGGGTGTAGTTTCCAAAATAAGGTCTCATATCAGGGGATCCCACTCTACTGGCATTTCAGCTCTACAAAAGTGTCATGGCATCCAAAAACCAAACCATCTGTGCTCCAAAAACCCAATAACCCTTCTTCCCTTCTGTGTCCGGCTGTGCCCTAATATCAGTTTATAACCACATATGACATTACGTCCGTTATCCTGGGTACACCAGTGCCATACATGTGTCATACCTGTGGCATAAACTGCAGTTTAAGGACATATAAGGACTTGTTGTTTGCGGGATGAGGTGTATTTTGTAATGACACCATTTTTGGGTGCTTACAATCTATTGAGTACATTTTATTAACTCTTTTTTTGCTGGATTTAAAAAAAATAAAATCAATTCTGGCATTGAGTTTTCCCTTTTAAATTTTTCGCCATGCAGCGTACAGTAAAAGTAACATGTTCACTTTATTCTGCGGGTCGGTACGGTTACGGCGATACCTCATTTATAGTATTTTTTTATGCGATACTAAGTCTGCAGAACAAAAACACATTTGGGGACATAAATCAGTGATTTTTGTATTGCCATCTTCTGAGAGGCGTAACATTTTTATTTTTCCGTGGACAGTGTTAGTTGGGGGCTTATTTTTTGCGGGACAACCTGTGCTTTTTATTGGTACTGTTGTGGGGTGCATATGACTTTTTGATCACTTTTTATAGCATATTTTCTAAGGTGAGATGGTGAAAAATCACTACTTCTGGCGGGGTTTTTCCGTTTTTTTTCCCCGACGTTTACCGTATACATTAAATATTATTTCAGTTTTATTGTACAGATTGTTACGGACGCGGCGATACCAAATATGTATTGTTTTTATTAATTTTTAGGGTTTTTTTTACATAACTCATTTTCTATAGAAAAAAAGGGATTTTGGGGGCTTTATAACTTTATTCATTTTTTTCAAAAGCTTTATTTATTTATTTTTCACTTTTTTTCACTTTTTATTTCACTTTTTTATGTGTCCCTCTTAGGACACTTGATTCAGCAATGATTTCATTGCTGAATCAGTATTACAGGCTGGAGACACAGGAGACACAGGCTGCACGTGTCTTCAGTCTGTAACAGGAAGCCAAGCGATGTAGATGCATCGCTTGGCTTCCTGAATCTGGGGCAGGATCAACCAGGTAACGGGGGGCTCAGGCAGTCTGGGGTCACTGGCCAGACCCCAGGCTGCATGTTTTTCATATCGGCACCCCCCGATCTCGCCGCGGGGGGTGCCGATACCGCCGGCACCATCACGGAACCGCTTCAGTTCCGTGATCATGTTTGATCACGGAACTGAAGGGGTTAAACCCCCCTCATCGGAGCCCCCTCCGATGGGGGGTTATGGAGCAAGGTCTTAGCTGTAAGATACAGCTAAGATCCGCTCCATTTACATCGGCACTGACAGGGAATCCTTCCCTGACTGCCCGACGTAGTTTTCCTATAGGGCAGTCAGGAAGGACCTGTCAGTGCTGACGTAGATTCCCTATGGGCCGGTCGTTAAGGATTTAAGGGTTAATTGTACCTCAGAATTAATACTGTTGCATTCCCACCCAAATTAGGAAGATGTCGTCGATGTATCTGAACTAACACCTGGTCCAGCGTTAAACAGATATTTAAATGACTGAATCTTTCAATAAAACACGAGTAAGTTTGTCATACAGAATTGTCATTGCTATCCCAACAACAAGCCTTTACAGATGTGATAAAATGCTTTATAATTACTTACAAGCAGCTAATCAATGTGTATCAAAAAGAACTGAAACAGCACTAGAGATTATGTCCTAGTGTGCGAAGCAGATTATGCAAAGACGCTTCTCTTTCATCTTCCTGAGAGGAGCTTGTACGCTGTATTTTTGACTCTTGTGATCTCTATTATAAGCCAAGCAAGCATTATAAATACATTATGCATTAGAAGGCAAACAAAAATAAATGGAAAACAATCTAATGGAAGAATGTTCTAAATCCATGAGTGGCATCAATGGCAGCTTTACATTTGAGTTATGAATGGTAAGGAACTATTTTCTTCTAAAACTGATTTTTCGATATGACCAGTTTTGCTTTTTTCTCCTATATTGTCAGTTTTTGTCTCCCAATTGTGCAATTAGAACTATTTAAATAAGTGAACACTGATTGCAAACTTCTTGGCTTACAACCAGCTCTCCCAAGGTTACTAATTTGGCATCTACATAACACACATTTTAATTTTCATAATTAACTGTTAAGGGACATGAATATTATGCCTGGATTGAATTATGAATTTAAAAATGTTCTTATTGTTTATACCTAAGGATTCTAGCATTTGTAAAGGGATATCTCCTCCTAGCTGATTATTAAAGGGAGCATGTATTCATAGTCATAGTCTACCACCAACCCATGCTCATCATAACTTAATGCCCTATTACATTAACGTTACTAAAAAACCGGAGCTACTTTCTATATACAGCTCATGTTAATGTTCAAGTATTTACAAATACAAGTACATTGATATAGATTGAATCCATGTTAGTACCTACTAGTATTATCTTTTTTAATGCTATTCATAATTCAATGCCATAGCTGAGCTAATGCCCTGCAATTTTTTAGCATGGCTCTAATCCAGATGCTACTGTGCAAAAAGGTCAGTCTGCTTGGCTCAGCAAGGGGAATGATTGACTGCAATAAAGCCTAGAAGGAAGCAAGTCAGCTAAAGTACAATGCTCAACTGAAGCTGGTAGAACCATTTCTCATGCCCGTAAATGGCCAGTACTGGAACTAATTAATTATCACCTGATTTTTTTTTTTTTACATTTTTTGAAGTGCAAATTTACAACTATATTTTATCTCCACAGTCATAACAACCATTGCAGAGAAAATGTCAGTATGTATAGGAAATATTCAGTCCTTTATTCTCCCAATTAGGAACATTTATTTTTCTTAAACAGACGCTGTTTATCATCCGACTTTGCATAAATGAATAGTACAGGTCATTATAGGAATCTTACTCTTCTTTCTCCCATCCTTCTGCTAAACCACCTTTCATTCTGAAAATCACTGCTTTTTTTTTTTTTGATGGTTCGCAGTTCACATTTCTCAATTTACACATATCTATGAAAAGGGGAAGGGAGAGGAATGAGCAATGAATGCAGAGGATAATGGAAGAAACATAGACTGATGGTCCAGCTCAATAAGAGATTTCCATCCAAGTCACTATTTTCTCATCAGTATTTCTGCAGCAGATTCTACTTTACTTACTGTGTGCAGCGTATTATAGATAGTTTCTACCACCAGCTCAAAAAGAACTACACGTTACACATAGATAGAAGTGGAAAACTGCAAATAATGCAAAATACATTGTATTGCAGTACATTGCACATAGGCTCCTGATTTGTAATAGGGATAGGTACCCCTTCAGATCCCGTGATCTCATCACAGGGAATCCGAAGGGTGATGGAGGGTAATCTTGCCTCCAAACCTCCTAGATTGATCACAGCATCTAGGGGATAAGCTGCTGGTGTAGTTCCCAGATCTCAGCTGTGCAATACAACTGAGACCCGCTCCTGTGCCCACGGCAAGACTGCACTCTACTGTTGTAATGTTGTGCATTAACTATACATTCAGTGTACTTTCTCCTACTGTTTTAATTGATGGTTAATTTATTACTCAGTACTTTCTCATTTTGTCTTTGTATTTACCCGCTAATATACAAAATGCTTTATAATATACAAAGAAAGTATATCTCACTAGGATAGGTCATCAGATTGATGGATGTTGGACACTTGGCAACCTCATGGATCGACTGGTCACATAAGCTGATATAAAAGCTAAAAGACAATAGTGCTGGAAGCACAGCCCCATTTTTTGTGTAATGATTGTTCAATAGAACAGGTGCTAAGCTGCAATAACCCAGCTCAGCCATTATACATACTCTAGATCTGTGATTCCATATCAATGCAAGCAGCTGATCATATGGGGGTGAGGCGTGTTAGGTGATGACCAAATGTATCCTAAGGTACATCATCAATATCTGGAAACTAAAATAAATTTTAACATGTACTATATAACCCATAAAAACATAAAACAAAAACAACCAATCAAACTATTCTGTGTATTGTATGTAACCCCCAAATGTAAAGCACCATGGAATTAATGGTGCTATATAAATAAATAAATAAATAATAATAATAATAATAAACTTAAAAGAATTGTCCTAGTAAGTGCATCATTTCAGTAAGCTTCAGCATTGTGTGGGACATTTATGTTATGTACTTCATTAAGTCAATGACTCTAATTTTTCTCCTCAGAGACGTTCTAACTGATCCATCCTAAAGAAAATCTCCATTCATCGCGGATAGTATGTACTAGTAGATACACTGCATACGGCTTACAGTTACATGCAGAGGCAGATTCTTTAGACTGCCTCTCATCTCCCTGCTATATCTACTGCATTGTGTAGTGATTTATGCAGCTATTCCAACCTTTATTACATGTTCTATGTCTATCACTTACTATTAGCACTGATTGTTAACAGCACATCTTATCTATCGTTTCCCAGTACGCCAATACATCTCTCATTTCTAGCCAACAGATGGTAAGAGACATCTCAGGCAGGGGAGAGAAGCTGTGCTTTTAGTGATCAGTGCTAACAGCATGTAGTCCCTGTCAACTTATAGATGTTATCAGGGGGACACGATTTTATGGCCCCCCTTAAAAATGTGATACAATTTTTCAAATCAAGTAACAATTCCCAGACTTAACAAACAGCATCAGACACTTTTATAAATTGGTGTAGGCTTAGACTGTCTAGTCTAAATTTACACTGTGTAAAACTTACACCCAATGTGGGAGATTTATTATACAAAATGCACCAGAATTCTGGAATACTTTTCACCAAAAAACTATTTGGCATGCTGTTCACCACATTTATCTCTTTTTGGCTGAGACCCCATGTTGCAGAAATGCAACTTTTTCTTATGCAGATTTTGCCGCAGTTTTTTTAGTCAAAAAAGCTGTAAGGGAATTTCTAGAGGATCAATTGCCCAGTAGTTGCTGGTGAACTCTGGGGGGAGGGGCATGACAAGACAGTGAGCCCTAAGGGGCCACACGGTGGCTCAGTGGTTAGCACTGCAGTCTTGCAGCGCTGGAGTCCTGGTGTTCAAATCCCTCCAAGGGCAAAAAACCATCTGCAAGGAGTTTGTATGTTCTCCCCATGTTTGCATGGATTTCCATCCCATATTCCAAAAAAGACATACTGTTAGGGAAAATGTATATTGTGAGCACTATGTGGGGCTCACAATCTACATAAAAAAAAAAAAGACAGTGAGCCCTAAGCTGCTTGCCTATCCTGTCTTAATCGACAGGTGACAACCCTACCTAGATATAGGTGATGACACAAAACACAGTCACGACAAACAACAAGGGAAGTCAGCTAGCCAAGGGGTTGGTGACAGTCGAGCAATGCAGTACAGAAACAAGATTCAAGAGAATAGTCAAAGGTTAGCTAGGTTCAGTCAGAGAGTCTATTAGGGAAAGTTTCTGAATACGTTTCTTCCCGCGTTCCTGGATTTGCACCCAGCTGTAATTAAATTTGGTCAGAGGTAGCAGGGACGTCCGGGACTCTCCTTGGCCATGGATTTCCAGGAGCTCCAGGTCAGTGCCTCAAAGGGGGAATATGACAGTGTTCACACAGAGTAACAAAAAACTCTAAGCAAAGAATGAAACAGAACATGCCTCCTGTACTGCAGTGTGTGAGTGGAGGGTGGTGTAGAGACCTGAACAGCCATAGACATTACAGAAGCAGTGGTTTGAGAAGAAGGTAGAAATATAAGAATTTCCTATATGTTTCCCATTACTATTTTAGCTATTCTTGACTTTGGCTCAAAAAATTCATTAAAATGTGCGCCAAAAAAACCTGTGTTTCTGCAATGGGGGCTTTAGACTTAGACAGTATTAGTAAATCTGCCCCTAATAACAAATTTTCCCCACTGTATACAATAGCACATGTTGGCTTCTGGGCATCTGATATTATAGCTTTGATGTCTTCAATAAATTCATGAACATGCATATAAAAAGCCCCTGTCTGAAGAATAACCTTGAAACCTAATGTCCTCCCATAATGAAACGATATGAAGTTGAAAATTATGGTTAGAAATTGAGTTTTGAACTTCACTTATATTTTCTTCCAGACTAGTGTAGTTGAAAGATCACACTTTTGGCTAGCTTTTCAGAGTCATCAATAACATGCTAGTTTTCCAACAAAAGACACAAGGGAGTGTTATTAATTATAACACACTCTGTACAGAACATTTCTCTCCACACTGTAAAAGTCTACAGTATTTTGAGAGGCTAAAATTCTATTATAAATGTCAAGAGATTCAACTAGGGACAGGGACAGTAGGAAAAGTAATCTTGTTCCGAAAGGTAGCATTACCATGATATAATAAATTGAACAGCATTAGAAAATAGTAGATTAAATAAAACAAAAGTTTCATTGTTTCATTTACGCATGGAAAGTACAGAAAAGGGATTTAATTTACCAAAAGCTTAAAGTCTCATTTTATTGCTAGAGGAGGTCCATAACACTTAAATACTAACATCTAGAAAAAAATATCCCACATTCATTACAAAATATACACTGTCTACCAATAAGCAGTTGGACATCCATGCAAATGAAGATATCTGTGGTCGTGATGTACGTCAAGCCTTCCGCCGTTAAATAGGAAACAGCATTGGCATTAGTTGCATGCAAGATGCAACAAAGTGCAGAGTTGTCTGATCTCAAGAAAGGGGTAATTGTGGGGTACCAGAGAAATGATTGACCCTTAAGGGACATAGCAAGCTAACTAAATTACCCAAAAATCGACAGTGGCCTATGTGATTACGAAGTGAAAGGTGAATGGTGATTGTCGGAATGTGCCCCGGGTCGGCAAACCCCCGAAACTGGGAGATTGAGACCGACGAGTGCTGGCCAGAGAAACCGCACCCAACTGATGGCTCACATGCACCAGGAGTTTCAACAAGCATACGGGAGTATTGTGTCGATCAATACCATCTGTAAGGAAGCATTTGCTGGGTTCTACCAGCTATTGAATATGAATAAATGTTGTTTTTCTATTCTACCACAGGTGTCCAAATAATTATTGGTAGACAGTGTACAGTGGGTTTTTGCTTTTACCTGCCTTTGCTTCATTTGTGTGTTTTTACAGTATCTTGTAACTATTTGTATATGTGCACAATTTATACACTTATATGCAGTATATGTATACCTTCTATGTGTGTGTGTACATGTGTATATTTATTTAAAAACGTATGCAAATTAATGTGTTGTCTTGGCATGTGTTAATCTATGTGTGCAGTGAAGCAACTTTGTATATGTTCTTTATTAAAAAAAAAAAAAAAAAAACATACCCTCTCCATTTAGTGTCTACAACTCCTGTAGATATGTATTTCAATGATTACAGACTATAAACAAGTCCTGTATAGTCTAATTCTGCAGTCATACAATATATTCTTCTATCAATCCCATACTGAACATTTTGCTGATTTTCATTTGTTAGATTAGCAAGAAGAGAGACAAAGGGGAGTATGGCTGTAGGACAGGGGGCAGCAATACTTTTTGTAGCATGTTCCAATTTTTGTGAAAAATGTCAAATGTCACACCATGACTGTAACCACTTAACTGCTTGATTACATTTCCATTTCAATGTGATCCTTGTACTGGACTTTATTTATTTTTACTTCAATATTTTCATAAGAAGTGTTGGCTCGAGTTTGCATAAAAGTATGAAAAGTGGGCAGCAGAATATTTGAAGCAATGGGACAAAAGTCAATAGACAGGGCTCTACTGGGTACAAATGGGTCAGGAAGAAACAAGGTAAAAATGGGCAACAGATCAAGAAATAGAAGGAACTGTCAAGTTTTGTGGAAGAAGCCTGATGATATTGATTTGCTTCACAGCCAAAGGCTTTGGATACTTGATCAGGTTCAATGTTTATATGAATGCTAAGCTATAAGTGAATATACTACAAGATGAGTTACTCTATACAATCCAGAACTATGGGTATGAAAAGGATGACATAGTGTTCCAGGAGGACAATGACCCAAAGCATATGTCGTAATTAGCAAAGAAATGGTTCAATGACAATAAACTAGAGGTGCTAGGTTAGCCCCACAGTGCCCAGACCTCAACCCAATTGAACACTTGTGGGTAGAGCTGAAGAAAAAACTGTGAATCAACCAGTGTATACCAACATTGGGAACGAGTAGAAGAGACCTGGAACCAAATTTCGGTCAAGACATGCTTGAATCTGATCAAGGTGGATTTGCAAAATAATAAAAATTAAAATTTAGATTTTTATTAACAAAACATTAATAATGCAGTTACATGACAAGAATCTGTATAACTAATCATATGCTAAATAACTGCAAGTCAAATTTATGTATGAGATAGCCAAGATGATTGTCTATAAAATGATGGTAGTCTCATATTCAAGCTGTAGTGGATGGTGAGATATGGATCCTGAAATTATAAAGTTCAAAGCATTTTTACCCTTTTACTCATCAGTGTATCATTGTAGATTCATTGGAACAAAGCAAAACAGGCATATATACCCCCAGTGCTAAGAGAGTGACTCTTCAAATTTTTACAGATTTTCTTCTTCTATATTTAATCCATATCTATTGATGTACTGTATAATATAACTATGCGTTGATTTTAAGAGTCAATTAAAATAATGAAGCAACAGTATTAAAAAAAAAAGTCCAAAAGAAAAAAGTAACACATCACATACAGAGGTATTATTGTGTAAAAAATAAAATAAAATGAAGGATATGGAACAACAAAACTTTAAAGGGAGCTTATCACTGCCCATCTTCGAGCACAGGGGGAGTTTTCTTCTATTACTGAGCACAGCTGCATCATCACTAAACATGACCATCCTGCCATCAGCTTAGTGTGAATTGATTCTCCCACTGCCCAGGGGATGAGCTGAATGTGCAGGATGTGCATGTTTAGTGATAATGCAGCAGTGCTTAGTAATAGAAGAAAACTTCGCCTGTGCTCTTAGATCTTCATTTCAATAAAGAATAAAAGTGATTTCTCTCTGCATCCCTGGGACCCTGAAACATACAAAACATATCAGTTTTATTCTGCTAACAGCATCTACAACATTATGAGAGTGGTTTAAAGCAGCTGGGGCAGTGATAGACTATTTCAATATTTGGAAAGTTTAACATAAAATATAACCGTGATGAACATTCGACAACTAGCCAGGTTTTTACCCAATCCATTATTAAAGCTTAATGCAATCAGAGAAAGAGAGAGCACTGAAAATAGCATATACTATATATGTAAAGAAAATATATGAAATATATAAAGCTCAATATTTCCAATGGTTGAGTTATTATTTGAAATGATTGAATTATCATAATCTATAGATCAATTCTTTTACTAATAGCAATACTATGATATGTGAAAATATAGTAATTTTGCCATTGTAATTTACTGTAGTTGGCTGTCTGTGAAAAATAGGCTTAATATTAATCTGCTAAAAACATAAAATTTGAAAGGAATAGCTTAGCTTTCTGAAGACAAAACTGCAATGCCGAAGGGCACATCCAACAATGGCAGAGCAGCTGCCCTGGATGCTTGCCAAGGTAATGTGAAAGCTGGAAGGATGGTTCTCACATGACATACGGGGTTTTTGAAAGAATAGAGGGGGCATCTGGGTTATCACATGTGCTGACCCTTTCACAACTAGAGGGAAAAGAAAAATGAAAAAAGAAAGCAGTCAGCAGCCTCATTATAGATTCAATTATAAAGGTAATGGAGATTTATCTTTACAGAAAAGGAAAATGATCTATGACCCGGCGCCCACTAATTAAGATATTCCAACCTATTAAGACAATCATATTTATTGCACTAGATGTTTTCATAAAGTTAAAAAATGAAAAATAAAGTAAAATATTGCATGATTGGAATTGCAAAAAATGTGTATATTTATAAAAGAATAGATTTTACTGAACTGACCAGAAATTAATGCCAATAATTTAACATTAAATGTCATAACTTATTATTAGAGATGAGCGAACAGTAAAATGTTCGAGGTTCGATATTTGTTTCGAGTAGCCCCTTAATATTCGACTACTCAAATCGAATATCGAACCCTATTATAGTCTATGGGGGGGAAAACGCTCGTTTCAGGGGTAGGCAACATTCAATCAAATTATACTTACCAAGTCCATGAGTGAGGGTCGGGCTGGATCCTCCGAGCAGTCTTCTCCGTGCAGCTTCCCCGCGGCGTCTTCCGGCTCTTCATTCACTCTGCCAGGCATCGGGCCTGGGCAGAGCCGACTGCGCATGCCCACACTACAAGCGGACATGTGCAGTCGGCTCTGCCCAGGCCCAATGCCTGGCAGAGTGAATGAAGAGCCGGAAGACGCCGCGGGGAAGCTGCACGGAGAAGACTTCTAAAGGTAAGAGAAGAACCAGCGTTGATTGGCCGACTATATAGCATTCAGCCAATTAATGTTGGTTCTGCATCAAACTTTTCCATTCGAATAGCAAATGGTACTCGATTGAGTACGAGTATTTCAAATACCGTAGTATTCGATCAAACACCTACTCGATCGAGTACTACTCGTTCATCTCTACTTATAATCTGACTTTATATAAAAATTATAATTAAACAATACATTCATCTAACAATCAGCAGTAACATGGCTCCCTTGCTCCAGTTTGACAAATGTGTTATAACTAACACAGTTTTCTGGGGCGAGCTATAATGGAAATCTAACTGGCATGGATTTCCATTCTGAAGCAAGGATGTCAAGCTGATTTATGAAGACGCTGCAGCCTCTTCTTAAATCCATAAGTCAGGCCCTTTGTTAAGACTGGTGGACTTTACTAGCAAGAGAGCCTACCTTAGCTTGCCATAAAAGTGAGAGAATTGCAAGGCCTGTTTCGCAGCAACTGGGCAAGGACAGCTTGCCAAAATTAATGAAACAATGAATTATACCAGGAAATTCTAAAGGAAAATGTCAGGGCATCTGTCTGGTCTTTGAGGGTCATATGTATTGTCAGATCAGTCATATGATAGACATAAGTGGTGCACAATGGACCCCACTGACCTATAATATGGCTGTCAGGTTTTCATACTGATCTTAGACAAGATGTCGCTTAGAATAATGTAGCATTGCTATTTCTCCTGTAAAATATGATGGAATTTCCATCAGAGCCTTCACCTGATATGTTAACAAAGCCTTAAACATTCTTCTCTTGCACTGTTAACACTGAAATAACTCCTTAAGATGTTCATTTTTTTTCTCGTTGTATAAAACTCTCTGAATGATGTAAAACTTACTGTATAAACTAAAATAGTTCAGTGTGAAAGCAATCATTCCATTTCTCTATGCAAGTTCTGAGCACAGACATCCTAAAGATATAGGTGAAATGAGATGTTATAAGCTATTAGTTTTAATGTTACTTTCAGTATTCTACATTACTGTTCCAGATGAGAGCAAAGTGAATGCAGCAGCAATGTTTATTTAGGTGGAGCATGCTTGTTATACTAATATACTATACGTGTATAATACATTATTGGAGGCATGCACTGATATATTGGATTTATACACTATGTACATTTATTTCCCCAAAGACAAATAATCAAAATTATATCAAATCACATTTATGTTATCATTCCGGGTTCACGGAAATCCAAAGTCAACTGCCAAAATGCATCAAGCATACATCTCTTTGACAATTTTGGCAGCATATTTGAAGGGCAGCACATTCTATCTTGAGGCCAGGGCCACACATTGCAAATCCGCAGCAGGTATTGTCCACATATGACAGTACCTGCAAAGGGAATGGGATGCTGACTAATTCACACATTGCAAAAAAAATCTACAGTGGAATGCTGAGATTAATAAACCCAATGGGATTTTGTAAATCATGTTATCTATACCTATGGAAATGCTGGCATTTGCCGTATTGTTGTAATAGAGATATAAACACTTTCTGTGAAAAGTGCTGCAGAAAAAAACATCCTGTAGTCTTTTCCTGCAGCACTTTTTGGCTATGGCTGGCTACGTGGGGCCTTAGCCTAAACCAATTAATTTGAACCAGGATCACTGGATAAGCACCTATATATAGAGATGAGCGAGTACTGTTCGGATCAGCCAATCCGAACAGCACGCTCGCATAGAAATGAATGGACGTAGCGGGCACGTGGGGGGTTAAGCGGCCAGCCGCCGTCAAAGCGGAAGTACCAGGTGCATCCATTCATTTCTATGGAGCGTGCTGTTCGGATCGGCTGATCCGAACAGTACTCGCTCATCTCTACCTACATATAAATGGAGCCCTAAAGCAAGACTTCAAAATACAGTGCGTTATGGGTGCGTTATGTAGAGATGGGCAAACATATTCATTCTGAGCAGGTTCAACCCAAGTATTCAAAATTGTTCATTTTTTAATGTTCATTGTTCATTTTTTGTATCTTACAAACCCTTTTTTTATGAGTAACATGTCGGAATAGCCTTAAGAAAGGCTACTCTTCTCCTACCTTTCGTTGTCTTCTCTGCGCCCCCATTCCATAGGAATCCTGGTTCAAGTCGGTATGCAAATAAGTTCTCTCGCAAAACTGGGGCCGGGCCCCAGTGCTCAAACAGCACTGGGGGCATCCCCAATGCTGCGAGAGAACTCTCTCCAGCGCCGCCTCCATCTTCGTCAGCAGCGTCCTCTTCATCCTCTTCTTCCGGCGGTGGCTTGTAACTTCTAGGCCTCAGGCCTTGGGCAGAGCAGACTGAGCCCCGGGTCAGCCCGTGACAACCTGGATGAAGCTTATATAGCCTGATAATTAGAATGTATATCCCACTACTTTTTGGGGGGTACACACTGTGACAACCTGGATGAAGCATATATAGCCTGATAATTAGAATGTATATCCCACTGATATTTTGTGGGTACACATCGTGACAACCTGGATGAAGCGTATATAGCCTGAGAATTAGAATGTACATCCCACTGCTTTTTTATGGGTACACACCGTGACAACCTGGATGAAGCGTATATAGCCTAATAATTAGAATACATATCCCACTGCTTTTTGTGGGTACACACCGTGACAACCTGGATGAAGCGCATATAGCCTGAAAATTAGAATGTATATCCCACTGATTTTTTGAGGGTACATACCGTGACAACCTGGATGAAGCGTCTATAGCCCAAGAATTAGAATGTATATCCCACTGATTTTTTGTGGGTACACACCGTGACAACCTGAATGAAGCATCTATAGCCTGAGAATTAGAATGTATATCTCACTGATTTTTTGTGGGTACACACCGTGACAACCTGGATGAAGTGTATATAGCCTGAGAATTAGAATGTATATCCCACTGCTTTTTTGGGGGTACACACCGTGACAACCTGGATGAAGCGTATATAGCCTGCTAATTAGAATGTATATCCCACTGCTTTTTTGGGGGTACACACCGTGACAACCTGGATGAAGCATCTATAGCCTGAGCATTAGAATGAATATCCCACTGCTTTTTTGGGGGTACACACCGTGACAACCTGGATGAAGTGTATATAGTGTATATGGGCTGAGAATTTCAGTGTATACCACTTAGTTTAAGGGGGGGGAACACACTGTTGAATCTTGGATTAAGCGTATATATGGTATACTAGCTTTTACCCGCGACTTCGTCTGCGGTGTTTGGAGAATTGGGTGGAGACAGACGTGTGAAACTGTCAGAGCATTTGAGAAATCTTGCTATAGAAATCTTTGAATTTTTGGATTTTTTTTTTTTTTTTTTTAGGTCAGGTGGTAGATGGTAAATTTGAAATGTACATACTATATTCGTGAGCATGGATTTTCAAGTTAATATACTTCTATATACCACATTGTAGGATTTGTTATTTTCTGCCAAGACATGTAAGTTTTCAGGGCTGGATACGCAGGAGCAAGCGACATAAAGCTGACCATGAGAGAAGCACGGTGTGGCTAAATGTATTCCTGCCACTTTTAGTGTTTGTCCTTGGGACTTATTAATAGTCATTGTAAATGCCAACTTGAGTGGAAATTGGAGTCTTTTAAATTGAAATGGCAAATTAGTTGGTATAATTGGTATTCGGGAGATCAAGACGCTTTCATCTTTAACTGCTCCTGTAAGTATAGTGGCTTCAATGACATTTTTCCCCAGCTGTGTGACACGTAGCCTTGTGCCATTGCATAATCTGGGTGCATCAAGATTGCGCATGAGCAGAATTGGGACGCCAAGCTTTAGCTCCAGTGTATGGGAAGGCACGCCTGGTAATTCCAAGGTGTTAAGGAATTCGACAGGGTAATGGCGTATTTTATTTATAGGAAATGTTTTGTGTGACTTTTTGTTTTAGTGAACTTTTGGGGTTTGAACTTACTTGTGTATGTATTGTAGTGGCTTGTTTTATATATAGGAAGTGTTTTGTGTGACTTTTAGTTTTACTGCACTGTTTGGGTTTGAACCTGCAATCATGTGATTGCAAGTCCCATAGACGGCAATCCAAGTGTATTGCCGTGTATGGGATATAGAGTGTGTTAGCACTCAGTTAGTCTTCAGTAGGCTCCCGGCTGGGCGCGGAACAGGTCGGCTCCTGCGAGTTCGCAGACAGGAGCCGGTCTGCAACGTAGAAGGTATGGGCGGGGGGGTCCAGGAGGGGGGTAGGTGAGGGGGGGAGTTAACTGTTCATGCCTGCAGTCAAACAGCATTTTGATTGCAGGCATGTTACTATTGAAGGTATGGGGGGGGGGTTAAGTGTGCATGCCTGCAATCAAAGTACATTTTGATTGCTGGCATGGGGTATACCCGGCAAGCAAAGGAGATTGTATGTGTCTTACTATCACGGCTGGTGTTAGGGCAGCCGCGATGGTAAGATGTGAATGAGCATGCTCGGAGGCGGGAATATGCTGGCGGCTGGAAGCGAAACAGGTCGGCAGGCAGGAGTCGGCCTGCGAATGAAAGGGTGGGTGGGTTAATGGCGGCCATGAGCAGCGGGGCTCTGCGTGTGGCGGAGACCCGGTTGCTAAGGTCACCACAGGTTAGGAATGCAGGAAAGTGGCCGCCGTGAGGTGGAGCGTGGCGGGGGATGTGGCGGTGGGCCGTGATGGTTGAGATGGTCGTCCCATACGCCGTGGGGCACTGTGGAAGAGCTTGTGAGGTGTTTTTTTTTATTTTTGAGGGGGGGAAGTGGTGTTGTAGGCCGGAGGTGATGTGGTGTGCCGGATGGCCGGGTTGACTGAGGAGAAGGACAGAGGAGGAAGAGCAGGGCAGCTTATGTGTGTGCTGAGAACTTACCGGTGAGTGTGCAGACAGTGAAGAAAGTTGCCGGGTCGGGGCTGAGTGGCGGTGCGGGCCAGACTGTGTGTGCGCTCTGCGGTCTGATGTGTGCTGTGCAGGTCAGACTGTGTGAGGGCTCTGCGCGGGAACTGTGCATGTGGCATCATCAGTGAATCAGTGAAGTGCAGTTGGTGTGAGTGGCCAAGCGGTGGTGCGCGGCTGATAAGAGAAGATGGCGGTGGCATGCGGCTGATGAGAGAAGATGGCGGTGGCAGAGCGGGACCTTTGTTTTTGGGGTTATGTGAGTGTGTAAGGTGTGGAAATACATGAAAATGTGATGGAGTGGGGTTAGGGCTACCGTAGAGGCAACAATATGGAGTGTGGAGGTATTTTGGGGCCGGAAATGCAAGGAAGTGTGTGTGTGGGGCTAGGAGTCCTACTTTTGGGACTGTCCTGCTAAGGAGCCATGTTGTTTAGCGGCACGAAAAGTAGCCTAGGTTTCAATCGCAAGGAATAACTATGTTTCTGGAAAATTTTAGGGAAATCTGTCCAGCCGTTTTAGCGTGATTGAGGAACAAACATCCAAACATTCAAACATCCAAACACACAAACTTTCACATTATTAGTAGGATAGGCATACAATTTCAGTGTATCCCACTTAGCTTAATCCCCACCACAGAAAGCTGGGTTGCACAGATACAGCCTGGCTTAATTGCTGTGAATCCCACTTTAGCGTTTGTGGGTAGACACTGTGCCAAGCTTGTTTCAGCTTCTCCCTTTAGTGTAGCTCTTAAAAGAGCTGTTGTGGTTCTTCTTCTTTGCTATTCCTGCCTAGCAGAATCTAAAACCTAACTAGCCCTCAACAGATGTCTGTCTCTAACTAAGTGCAAGTACAGAATGAATCAGAGCTGATGCCGCCTGTTCATTTGAATCTGAGGTCACATGTCCTCGGCAGCCAATGGCTTTTTCCGAGTTTTTTCAATGCCTCCGTTGTCATAGTTCCTGTCCCACCTCCCCTGCGCTGTTATTGGTGCAGAAAAAGCGCCAGGGAAAGTGGGAGGGGAATCGAACTTTAAGTGCATTTTTGTATGGAATTGAACATTGTGAACAGCGTGATGTCCGATCGAACATGTACTCAATCGAGCGCTGTTTGCCCATCTCTAGTAATTAGTAGTTGTGCTGTTAGAACTGCAGTTGGTATGTATTTAAAGAAGATGTTTATCAAAAAATATATAAAGCTTTATTTAAATACATTTTAAAACATATATAAGACAGATATAATGAATGGGGTGATACAGCCAAACAGAACAATGAAGGCCCAAGATAGAATACTAATGGTTGATGATGAATAAATGACACTTACATTACATATATATAAGGATATGTAAAACATCCATAGTTTCTAAAGTGCATATATAACATACATAGTTTTTTAAAGTGCAAATATTCTGTGAAATAATATGATACCAAGTAATAAATTACCTATGAATGGACCTTCATGTAGTGAACGCACCGCGACGCGGGTTTCGCCACTACCATGGCTTCGTCTTTTTTTCCCCCTGACGAAGCCACGGTAGTGGCGAAACCCGCGTCGGGGCGCGTTCACTACATGAAGGTCCACTCATAGGTAATTTACTACTTGGTATCATGTTATTTCACAGAATATTTGCACTTTAAAAAAACTATGTATGTTATATATGCACTTTAGAAACTATGGATGTTTTACATATCCTTATATATATGTAATGTAAGTGTCATTTATTCATCATCAACCATTAGTATTCCATCTTGGGCCTTCATTGTTCTGTTTGGTTGTATCACCCCATTCATTATTTCTGTCTTATATATGTTTTAAAATTTATTTAAATAAAGCTTTATATATTTTTTGCTAAACATTTTCTGTGGCAGTGCGCTTTTTTAGCATAGTGTTCTATTTACATTGCTTTGCCAATCTTTGCCCTATATTTAGTTGTGTATATTTTATGAATTTAAAGAAAACAAAACAAATGTAGACATAATTAGATTATTGGCAATGAAAGGGTGAACTGTCCTTTGCTTGTCTGTTTTAATGCAGCAGTCTACACAAATATTCTCCCTCGCTCCTATCTATGAGTTCTATCACTAATCTGCCTGTAATTGATTACATCTGACTAAATTGTATTCTAATTCTTCTGCTCCTAAATTCTATAGTTGTATTGCAAGTTTTACAACACTCAATGCTTGCATCATGCAGTGATGAATAACACATCCATCCCCTACTGCCACCAATACTGCCTCCAATACTGGAGTGCCACAACACCTTTTTAGAAGACATCAGCCCTGTAAGGTGTGAACCTACCACTGACTATTGGCTTAGAGGCTGTCAGCTGATATCAGGCAGTGCAGGAATGTCACAGTGACTCACAGACATGTGTCTCTTCTGTATTTTTACTGCCCAATACATGTTGTTATGGTAATTTAAAATATTCATTTCAACCCCAGTTTGTGATAAATTGGTTTACCCATTTCTATTTTAGACGCTAAACTCCATGTGCTTTAGGGTGCATTCACACGAATGAAAATGTTATGGATTCCGTGCGGATTTTGGCACGATTCTGTGTGGAAAAAAGCCTCCCCATAGAATCTGAGCCATTTTAATCCATGTGAATGCACCCTAACACTATGCTGACGGTTTAGTGGTCCTAAATAGGTAACCTTTAAAAAAATTATAATAATAATGCAGATTTCCTACAATGTATATTCTTAGCCTTAAATAAGAATATAAATTATGATTAAATGTGTCATTTTAAGTATCATCAGGATTCTTTTATTTCATTCTATGGTATTCATTAAGTGCGACATAACAATATAAATTAAACTTCCATTAGTGATTTTTAAGAACATTGTGCCATGCTCTGCAAACCATTTCATAAACACTTTAAAATTCCCATAATGTATTTCTTGAATCGAGAATGGAATTTTGAGTTCTACTTTGCATTACATTTATTCACTTTTAGATTCCATCTTATGTTAAAACATTGAAATAAGAACTGGAATAACATAAATATAAGGAAAAAAAAACAAAAAACGCCAATTCTAATCCAGTCATGCTTTTAGTTGCTAATTGGGGAAGATGGAAAGATGATTCTTATTACATTTTCATTAACTATTTGGTCTGTTGAAGCATCAAATTCAATTTTTTTTGCCAAAATGTTCACTAAAACTGTAAGATGTGGGACAAAATAATGAATCGGAATAAATTGAAGCTGGGGTCCTTCAAGGCTGGAGTTACTGAGCATCCTATTTTATGCAGACAATTCATTGAAACATAGAACCAGTTTTGTGGTGAAGTTTCTATCTTCTACATTTTAAGTCTAAAGTCAGTTTTTTTAATCTGTGCTAAAATTCCAAACATGGAGCTTGCATTATGCATTATACATGTCATTTTATCAGATATGGCTGCATGAGATCCTTGTGAACTATACAGTCTGAAATTAATGGAATCTTGAGTTCTTAATGCACTTAAAATCTTTTCTTATATATTCTTATAAATTTTTGTGGGTCATCATCGTAATATCCTCTTAGGTAAGATTCACACTACCGTTGGACTCCTTTCAGAAGGTGTCCATTTTAAGAAAGAAAAAAAACAGCGGACACCTATCATAGAATTTTTTTGTGTTTTATGGGTGTAAATGGACACAAAATAAAATCCCTTTGACCACTTTTCCGGATTTCCCAAAAAGATTTGATTCTTTCCAAATTGATTTTTGACAAATAACAGCTATTTCCTGGCTGCAAAGAGCCTGTATAATAGTGTAGAATACTGTGCCTTGCAGTAAGACACATGGGGAGTCTGCTGTGGTAGTCAGACAATACAGTGAGTGAGTAGGACATGCACATGACAGGCTTTGCTCTTAGAACCGCTGCACACTTCACTTATTTGGACACAGTGGCAGAGTGTGGAGGTAGCAGTAGCCTTATGAGGCCATACAGTCATACAGTGAACCAGTGGCAGAGTGTGTAGGTTGCAGTAGCCTTATGAGGCCATACAGTCATACAGTGAACCAGTGGCAGAGTGTGTAGGTTGCAGCAGCCTTATGAGGCCATACAGTAACCCAGTGGCAGAGTGTTGATGTTGCAGAAGCCTTATGAGGTCATACAGTGACTCAGTGGCAGAGTGTGGAGTTTGCAGCAGCCTTATGAGGTCATACAGTTACTGAGTGGCAGAGTGTGGAGGTTGCAGCAGCCTTATGAGGCCATACAGTTACTGAGTGGCAGAGTGTGGAGGTTGCAGCCTTATAAGGCCATACAGTGATTCAGGGGCAGAGTGTGGAGGTTGCAGCAGCTTTATGAGGTCATACAGTTACTGAGTGGCAGAGTGTGGAGGTGGCAGTAGCCTTATGAGGCTATGCAGTGAACCAGTGGCAGAGTATGGAGGTTGCAGGAGCCTTATGAGGCCACACAGTAACCCAGTGGCAGAGTGTGGAGGTTGCAGCAGCCTTATGAGGTCATACAGTTACTGAGTGGCAGAGTGTGGAGGTTGCAGCCTTATAAGGCCATACAGTGATTCAGGGGCAGAGTGTGGAGGTTGCAGCAGCCTTATGAGGTCATACAGTTACTGAGTGGCAAAGTGTGGAGGTGGCAGTAGCCTTATGAGGCTATGCAGTGAACCAGTGGCAGAGTATGGAGGTTGCAGGAGCCTTATGAGGCCATACAGTGGATGATAATTCACTGTTTTTGGCTGTAACAGGCTTGTTGTGCTCCACCTTGAACACACAGGTATGAGTAATGAGCAGCAGTATAGCGGCAGTGAGCGCTGCAATATGTATTAAATTTATTTCTGTTAACGACACTACAACCACCCCAAATTCTTCTTTGATTTCCTCCTTTGATTTTGAAGTGTAAAGAAATTCGGATTCTTGGCAAATCAAAGATTTCCTGAGATTCGCATTGAATTCCACTTCTGCAGAATTGATTTGCTCATCTCTGGTGAACAATGTGAACTAAGGATAAAGAATACATGCTTTTATCAGATTGTTTAAAGGCCCTATAAAATAGTGTTTTATCATTGGCCATGCTTGTCCGATCCCATGTAAAAGTATAATAATAATAGTAATAATAATAATAATAATAATAATAATAATAAAGTCTATTACAGTTTATACATCAGTGATTTCCTAACAAATTGAACTGGTGATGTTAACAAATTGGGAATCAGCCTCCCCTGAATTCATCCTTTAAAGGGAGTCTATAGCCTTCCTTAACCCTTCGAAGCTGCTACCATAGAGCTGTAGACACTGTGACATGTTTCACACTACCATGGATGACAAAAAAATAGACATTTTCTTCATTATGTAAATTAGGTTCTTGGATAACAGTTGGGTGTCCCCAATGGCCAATGGAAAACGATAGTCCCGCTGCTGCAATGTCATCATCTGGTCGGTGAATTATCGCACAAGTGCAGGATGCGCCATGAAATCTTGCAATGCATAGCTACATATGAGCTGTATGCTCCTATATGTCATATATACATATTGCGCATGCATGAGACTTATATGAGCAGGTGATGACATCACAGCAGCAAAAAAACTCATTTTCCAATGGTCAGGGAATGGCACAAAAATGTACAGGGGCATATTTTCAACAGAGAAAGCTGTGCTTAGAGATCTCTGGGAACGCCCCCTTACTCAAGTACCTAATTTGCATAATGAATAAAATATCTTTTTTCTCTGTATCCAGGGGAAGGTGAAACATAATGAAGGTATGATATCTAAGGATGTCACCGTGCCTACAGTGCTATGGTGGCAGCTTAAAGGAGGTGGGGTAGGGGACTCCTATTAACCACTTCTCAGGGATGTGGACTATGCTGTGGAAAGACTGCCAGGTTGCTACCACCTGAAGTGGTCCCAGTGTTGGTAGCAGCTGGCTCAGTAAGACCAGTGTGAAGTACTACAGGACAGATACAAGAATGGTCATGTAAAGGAATAGCAGACAGGAATGTAGTCAACTGAGGGTTAATTCACAGGTCAGGAAAGGTAAGATATTAAAGGTCAGCAAGTCTAGCATGCTAAAAGCTTACTGCTCATGTGTAGGGCAGAGGGATTATCAGACTTGAATAGGATAAGGTCAGCAGGGATTAGCTGGGCCTACAATTACTGGTGTGCTCTATTGCTCTTTAGAAGATGGAGAGAGCCGGCATACACCTTACAAACAGTACTGCCAGCAAAGGGGGAAGAGGAAGAAAGCAGCTGGGTGCAGGGAAGGGCAAGGTTCTGGAACAGGTGAACCAGTGGGTGCAGGAGCAGGGGGAGATAGGACATTGGCAGCAATCACCTACCAGTATTACAAATTATACATGCTATTAAACTATCAGACTCTTAGACAAATTTACCTATGATAATAGACAGAATATAGAGGTTTTATGACAGTTTTTTCCCCCTCGTTTACTTACTGAATACTGTATAACAGGATTTTTTTTGTCTCTCTTTAGCTTAGGTCATTTCGAAATATTCATTATTCTTTTACTGTTATTCAGGCATCCCTGTGACATTTATTGTCAGTTATAGAAGCTGTTATATATGCACTGCTCTATTATGTAATCTTACTTATTCTATGGTTCCATTTACTGTACTGGAAATTGGAATAGGTCTTTCAAAGAAAAGTCATTAAACACTATAAATATCAGACCTGTTTATAAACACAAAAACATATTTCAAGATTTTTGAGATTTCAGATTTTCATTCTGCCCAGCGATACAGTTGGAGGTTTCCATCAAAAAATCTATTACATCTATTTTTGATGAGAAAATTGAACTGGCTGTATTCCCAATTTTGCCTCTGTTCATCAAGTCTCCATGTATCTGCCACTCATCCTTCAACCTGTAATAAGATATTTTTGTGTTGCTGAGTAGCCTTCAAAGAGCTGAATGTAGCTTTCTTTCCTTTCATCCAATTCAACTATTTAATGTATTGGTGCAACACAGCAAAGGGACAACGGCATTTAAACATTCTTAAGATTTCACCAAGTACCTAATATCAAACAAGAATGGCTTTTGGTTTATTTTTCAGTGGTCACTCGATCTTCCAAATGTACTGAATTATAGTGCAGATCAAACTTATGAAATTACTACATTTGATTATTATGTAACACAATATATTGTAATAAATGATTTGCAAACTAATAGAACTAAAATACTTTGAAAATACATTTATGGGCAAAATTTGTAAACTATATTTTTTCTACTTTTAAGTCAATGTACTGTAGCTGTTTGAAGGGTTGTATTTTATGACATATATTTTTCAATGGCACCTCTCTAGGATGCCTATAACTTAATTACTACATTTTACTAACATTTTCTGGGAAAGATGGGAAAAAATACAAATTTCAACACTATTTTACATGATAAATCTTGCAACCTTTTTCTATAGGTCAGTGTGATTGCAGTGTTACCAAATATATAGATTTTTTTTTAAGAACTAGAGAGGAAAGACCTGTCAGCTGTACTATTTTATGGCATGAAGAAAGGAAGGGACATTCATATACTGGTGAGTGTCGGTCTGTGTACTTCTCCTTTGTACTAACAGATGTTGTTTGGTATGAACTCCACCCACATTTAGTGACTTCAAGTTCAAAGGCCTCCAGAAGTGCCACCACTGTTATCTTCTCCTTCTACTTCCGTTCATTTCTTTAATGTTTTATTCATTTTGTATAACATTAACTTCTCTAGAAAAAAATATTCTTTTTTAGACCTCTTGCAGATGAACATGGGGTAGTTCAGTGTTCTATTTGGGTTTGTCCCGGATATCACACTGACCCATAAATTTCTGTGGGCCCATGCACATGATGTATAGTTTTATGATCAGTATGAGGCCTATAGTCCAGGCTCAAAATTCAGGACAGGTCGTATTCCTGTCCTCCGCAACTTGTATTCATTGAATGAACAGGGCTTCCAAAGCACAACCTGTGCATTGGTAGCACACAGTGCCACTCAATTACGGCCAGCCCATGACTATCTGCAAGGGGCCTTAGTGTTGTCCTGTTCAGAGAGCCATAGAGTGTTATATTCAATGGAGCTGGTGGAGGGCTTACTTTTTGCAAGAAGAGCTGTACTTTTTATTCTGAGGTACGTACAACTTGTTGATCACTTTTTATTCCATTTCTCATTTCATTAGTTTTTTTTATTTTTTATAGGTGTATGTAAAAGTGATGATCCTAAAAGAGTTTTTTATTTTTATTTTCTTTCATTTTACATAACAAACATGAAGAACATTTTTGACCAGTGTTTTTTTAAGATTTTAAATTTTTTTTAACATCTTTAATTCTTTTGTTTGTTTCTTTGCAGACTAAACTATCTGATATTCTTATCCCTGACAAAATACACTTTAGTACTAATATGTGATTTTATTGGATACCATTATTTTTCATATCTTTGTCATAGACAATCTTAAACTAGCACAACTGCTGTTTCTAGAGGTCATTGAGGCCTGCAGATCAATGACAAATCTTTTGAGCCTGGTTTAAGAAAAGGTTACATTGTTTATCAATTACATAATTACAGAACTATAGATCAGTCCATGGCTATTAGCAATGTCAATTGCGAATCAGAGAAACGAGTGGTCAGAATACTAAAGGAAACAATGGTGAAAGTACTAAACCTTGTGGGACACCAGAGTGGCACTAGTTTCAGATGTCCTCCATTGTTCTTTTATGCCACCAGTTTCACATGAAAAAATTTGTGGCATGCTCCATTAGATTTTGTGCATGTAGAATTTTTTTTACCAAAAATATAGCTTCTAGGGAAGAATGGCCATTGACAGAACAGCCCAGAAATGTAATACATTCAGAAGGATTGTCCAGTTATGTAAAGTTTTTCTGAAAACTGCCTTAAATGTTTTAACATAAACCTTACTTTCTGCTTTCTACATCTTTGTCTCCAATGATGACATCCTGACACAGACATGTGGTTGCAGTAGCGAAGACCACAGCAGTGTTGACAGGTTAATACTAAATATGGGCGAACTTCTGAAGACTCGTATTGCTTTACTCTGACCACAACCAAAGTTGCGTTAACGTGCAATGGATACAAACCCCTAGTTTAACCATTCACTGTGCTGCCACTTTTTTTTTTTTTTTACACATTTTAACATTTAAAATGCTCCAAAAGGTACCCTTTTTGTGCAAATGTGCTTGCCTGTGGTTTTTATACACACATGACAGTTAAACTAAAAAAAAAACTATGGTTTTATATAAAAATTAGCCCATTCTGGCTTGTTATTTTGTAGAAAATTTGTGGCAGTATGCCTGATTGAGCACTTATGAAGAGGAAACATGCCTGACCTTCCAGAAGCCGGAATATCCTTCCTGATATGAATAACACTTTAGCTAGAAGAGAACCTGGACTGACCTGCTAATCATGCCTTTATTGAACAACTACATGGCATTAGCAAAATGACAATTTACAGCATAAAAAAAAAAAAAAAAAAAAAATTCTGCACACTCTCAGCATGCATGACCTGCCAGATGAAAAATCTTGAATTGTTTTTTTGAAGAGAAGAAAATTTGGAGGCCAAAAGAAAAACTGTACTGTCATACATGTCATCCCTTTATTGAAGCAAATGCAACAACAACATTGATGAAGTGATTTGCAGAGTTTCTAGAACATTTTGTAGACCAGTCTACCAGATGAAAAAGCTGAACTATCTTCCAAGAGTGACCAAGAGGTAGATTTTATTCTTCTTCTTCCAACTCTTTGCCTAACTCTAAATGTTTTCTGTAAGACATATATAAAGAGATGACAACAATGATGCTGCAGTTGTCCCTGCTGCTGACAAATTTGGTGGTCTGAACCTCCTCAAAAAGCTACAAAAGGTGTTGCACTTCACTTAGGAGATTTAAGTGGAGGATATCAAAATAACACATTGTTCCTGAAGTTTGATATATGCAGATTCACTATCTTCTGCTGCTCAGACATTCCAGCATGTTCCACCATGCACTGCAAAGTGAACTTCACCTTACAACCATGATATGGGGGGGGGGGGGAGTGGAAGCAGGGGCTTGCGCTGGTGAAGTTGGCTGTCGCTCAACACATTGACCCAGTGAGCCATGAATGCCATGCATTGTCCCTGCCCATAGTTGCTTTCCTAGAGAAATAGTATATTCTCCATCAAGATGGTGAACATGCCAATGGTTGGTGAAATACAATGTTATCCACTAAGTGGTTCGGTAGAGAATGCACTGCCAGTAACTCCGCCAGGTGTGGGTTATAGTTGCATACCATCTATATGACTGTACTCATACTGCCATTTCCTAGACACACATTCCGTTATAGATGACTGACATTCACGTGGAAGAGGAGGAGAAGAAGACGCAGATGATAATATTAATAACAATGTATTAAGAGTGGATGTGGCCCGCCTACAAGTAAGATCATGGGGAGAATGAGAAGGCAATTGTTGAGTATGAATTTTATTATATTTTAAACAGTATTCCTAATAAAAACAAGGTTATACAACCCCTTTAAGCTATAAAACTGTCCTTTTAGCCTTATATTATATAGTTAGGTCAATTAACACAAATTCTTCTGATTCAAATATTAAGATTGGTGGTTTATTTTTTTGTTCACCAACATTTCTCAATCTATTTCAACATATTCTTTTTTACACATCTATTATTTAATTCAGATTACCATAAACATAAGAAATAGGTTTTAAAGAAAATCCATAACCTCTTTATTTTAGGACATCTTTATTGTAAGAACAGATGGTGTGTGAACCAGCATGCTTTTAACAACATTGTATCTTCAAAAGATTCCCTGCAAAGTATACAAAAGAGCCATCATGTGAGTCTTCTCATGTACCCATTCTTTTTCCTTTAACAGGACATCTCATTCTTGTCATAAAATGTACCAGTTTTTACAAAATATTAGTAATTTTGAGGAGGCATAAGAAAGAGAAATGTCTAAGGGGGGCGTTCACACTTGTGCTGCTGCCCGCCTGCTGTGATTCCACCGAAATAGCAAGAAAAACAGCTTGGGGACGGCTTGCATACAGTACAGTCAGTTTAAAAGCCCATCCATTTCAATAGGTTTTTAAAGCAAAAGTGTCTGTATGCAGTTTCTCTGCTGTGAAACAGCTTTTTTTGCATGGACACAAAGTCGGACATGCAGGACTTTGTGTCCATGTAAAAAAAAAAAACAGTTTTGTGGGGAAGAGGCTTCATATGGAAATTGGAAATGGAATCACGGAAGGCAGACAGCAGCGCAAGTGTGAATGCCCCCTAACAGGTAATTCCTACATTTATGCACTAAATGTTATTGTTATTGTCTTCCACAATTTATCAATTTAAAGCTGTAACAAAAATAACCTGCCCCAACTCCATTATAACTGGGGCATTTTACAATGAAGGGTGTCACAATTGGCAATTATAGATAATATTAGAAATTTATAATAGTATAATATTGTTTTGTGGGGACAAATCGCAAAAATTTCTGGTTCTGCTGAACCCTGAATTTTTAGTAAAATTTATAAGAAACTTGACTAATTACAAACTTGTTCTTGCACTGTGATCTGTGACTGTCCACGAAGTTTCTCCGGTTATTTTGATTGTCCGAGTCACCCTTTCAGTGCAAAATCTCATTTTGTCAAAGGGATGATCCAGAATATTTTTTTAAACATAAGGAGATAAGGAGGCCTAACAAAACAGTATATACTCAATTGACTCTCAGCCGGAGATCCAACGCAGGTTCTCCAATTGGGTCCCCAGTGTTCCTGACAAAAACTAACTACAATTAAACTAAATAATACATATTTGCAGACCTAAATAGACAAGTACCTGCCAGAAAAAAAAAAAAAAACGCAAAAACCTCCAATGGCTAATACTCCTCAAGAATCAAGCTTCAAGATGGGGACCTAGGTAAAAACAATAAGTAGAAGCTGCCAATATGTAATAATGAATTTGGGCAGTCTAGGTGTGTGCGCTTACAAGAACTCCACTATAAAGTTTTAACAAGGTGGTATCGCACGCCGGACTGGCTCTTTAGACATGGTCTTAAAGATTCTAATAAGTGTTGGCATTGTAATTCTGAAGTAGGCACGATGTTACACATCTGGTGGTCGTGTGATCTAATTGAACCCTTTTGGAGAAAGATATCAGACTTTATTAACAGACTTTTCAAAACATCACAGGTGCTTTTCCCGGACCAAGTTTTTCTCATGGGCCCTGCAGGTTCTTTGAGCCCACACAAACGAGAGCTGTGGTTCCACTTGATTGGCGCAGCAAAGTCGCTGATTCCCCTACACTAGTTAAATTCTTCCCCCCTACCTTTCATGCATGGCTGGAGAAATCACACCAAATTGCCCGTTTCGAGGAGTTAGTTAGTTGGAAAGATAGATCTCACGATCGATATGTCAAGGTTTGGACGAAATGGTGGAAATTGGTATCGTGATTCCTTCTGGGATTTCTTCCTTTTATGAATCAGGTCCTCTTTTCCTGTTTCTTCACTCCTTTCTTTTATCGTTCCCTCCCCCCCCCCCCTACTTGCCTTCTTATGCTTGCATCTGAAGTTTTCAGGTAGTTGCTTAATACTTATACAGGATGACCTACACAACTGTATATGTTCTTTTGACATAATGTGTTTTTATACTGCTCAACTTATATGTTGAATTTTGTTCACTTGTTTTATTTGTAATTTTTCAAGAAATTATCGGTGTTTGTTTTCTTGACTGTTTGCACCTAATTGTCACTGTACTTACTTATGTATAAAATATATAAATAAATAATAAATAAAAAATATGTAATAATGAATTAATGATAACTACTTTGCCATCCTCCCCTGTAGTAAATTCTAGGCTCCTAATCTAGACAGACTGCAGTTATATACAAACTCCACATAAATATTAAATGCAAGGCTCAGTTGCTAGGTTTTAGTATGATACTAGTAGACAGAGACCAATCATAGATGCCAGATTTAGCACTAGGAGGCACAGCCTTCTTCAATATTACTTTGAATATTTATGTGGCGTGTGAATATGACTACAGTCTCAGTCTACCTTGGGAGTATAGAATTTATTACCAGCAAGAAGGGAAAGGTAACTACTACTATCAGTGTCACAGTGTGTTATTGTCATTTTCATTGGCCAGATCACCTTTTAAGTGAGAATCTCTTATTGACCTTCTTATTGAGTATTTTTGTAACAGTGTTTTTTGTTGATAAAAATATAGAAAACTCCCATTGTAACTCCAAAAATCTAGTCTTACTGTGGCTCTGTGTTTTACTATATTTTTCACTATCCAGGTCACCCAAATATAATTTATTTCCTAATTTTCTTGAAATAGTGTTCTTCAGCAAACATATATGACTCAGAACAGATAGCAAGTAGGTAGGACATGACTGTTTACAGGGGTCCATGCAATAGATATAGGAGGCTGATCTCCTCCTTATATCAGGCCCTGTGCTTTGAGCATTGTTACTCATCATTAACTATAGTAAAAGTTTTCTAGCTTAATAAGAACTATATTTTCCAAAGTAACAGATTTTATTTGGAAATAACTTATCTCCAATACACTGAATATTTCAAAGTAATATTATTAATTGTGTCTTGATCCCCTCCAAATGGAGTGAGCAATAGGGGTATTTTATGATGATATATATTATACATAAAACTGCAGGATTATAATTTAATATAGAGTTGAGTAGTCTCTGCTGCTTACACACAAAACCATATTTTCTGAATACTGAAATCATGGAACATTTTCTACTGTAGAACTGGGAACATCAGATTGCTAGTTATTGTTATTAACACCAGTAACTACTGTAATTGGACACATTCAGTCTCCTGTATAGTAGATGAGAGGCTCAGAGAGCTATTTTGATATATGTCACATCAAAGAGATTACCTTAGCTGTGCTATAATAGACAAACACTTCAGCAGATGTTCTCCCTTGTCAAGGGAGAAAAGCCTGATAATGAAGACTGCATTACTTCTTGAAAACGAGATGTAAAATATTATCAAACTTCCGATTTTGTGTATCATGACATCATATTCTTTGGTAACATTGTATATCATGCAGTGAATTTTATATTAAAGAGGTTGGAATGTTTTTGTTTTTTTTTCTACAGTATCAGAATTAGTAAAATATTTTTGTACCTTAGAGTTTAAAAGGTTTTATTTACAAAAAAAGCGCAAAAGGAAATGAGAAAAACAAAATAACTGAAGTATTTAAAGGACACAACGTTTTTCCACTGTTCAATCGTCCAATGTTTATGCTCCTTACACCAAGCGAGGCGTCGTTTGGCATTGACCTGCGTGATGTGTGGCACCCAATCACCTGACCACGTTCAAAGTCCATGAGTTCCGCGGAGCGCCCCATTCTGCTCTCTCACGATATCTAATGTCTACTGAGGTCGCTGATATGGAGTACCTGGTAGGTGGCAGCACAATGCACCTAATATGAAAAACGTATGTTTTTGGGGGTGTCTGGATACTTTTGATCACATAGTGTAGGTATGGAGGAATGTATAGAATGGAGATCCCAAGGCTGGTAAATCCAAATACTTTTATTCCATTAAAAATTAACAGGCATCGCATTTTGACATTGAACAAACGTCTTCATCGGGCCAATAAGGCAGATCATGGAATTACAGTGTCTTCTAGCTATATATTATAATCCACTGTAATTCCATGATCTGCACTGCATAAAGCTAGGGTTGACTTTAGGTTGACTAAGTCATTGTGCAGTACCTTTTTATTATTTCCTTTACCTTTTATCATACAGTAACAAAATACATCAACAGAATGCTCTAATGACATTGCCATAAAGTTGCCAAATAATAGTTTTCTAGCCAAAAACCTAGAAAATGTAACTGCTCAGCTCCCTTTAAATTGCTTCTGGCACAAAGTGCAAGATCAAGTATTTTATCTCTGTGTGCCCATGCCACCATTGCTAATGGCACCCAATTCAGACTGCCTCTAAAGTTGTAAGACATCAATATTATCTATACAAGTAGCAGAGATGTAAGCAGAGGATAGCATTCCGTTATGTATAGAAGAAACAATCAGTAAAAATGTGTACTCTAAAGAACAAAAAATAATCCTTTAGAGTACAAAATTAAAATGGACTAACACTTGTCCGTGACATCCCGAGCAGAAACCTCAGCTCCAAATATCCATTTTAGGTGAGACTGCTGTTTACTGCACAAGCTTATTTTCTAGCCAACAGGTCACAATTACTTCATTGTGGCTTCTGTAGTTAAAGATTTAAAGGAAGGACTGGATAAGATACATTAGATTTGAATTATTTATGCAGAGTCTGCTTGTCCATTCTTCAATGTGAATGCTAACAGCATCAGCCCTGTACACTGTGAGTGATTGTCTCGGCTTTTTGCTTACTTGCACTGCAATTACCAAGCTGTGGCGAGTACCAAGTACTTGATTCTACATAATAGACTATTTGAAACTATATTCTATACATTATGTACAAAAAGTTTTTATTTTTGCTGTCATAATGTATACTTGACATAATAGAAGATAATTAATGATTTCCAGCATTTGCTATATGTAATACAGAATATCTTGCAGCCTATAAACACATTATACAACTTTTATGGGCGTGATTTATAAAACTTCCATGGGCATGGTCACATTATATTAAGTACATGTCAGAGAAATATGCCACGTACTGTATTTTCAGCGGACTCTGTGGGTGACCCTTGTATTGTCACCATTTTACTCTGTATTGGAACATCCTACTGATTATCCCTTTTTCCCTTTTAACCCTTTCCTACCACAACCATTTTTTCCTTTCAAAAGCCATAACTTTTTTTAATTCTATGTTTATAGAACCATATAATGGTTTATTTTTTTCTCAGGACAAATGATGCTATTTAATGTTTCATACAATATACAGGTAAATTTGATACAAAATTCAGAATGGGAGGGATTTAGAAAAAAAAACTATATTTGTGCCATTTTCTTATGGGTTGTGCAACTAAAATAACAAGTTCTAATTATAGTGATACCAAATTTATATAGTTTTTGTTGTGTTTTAATACCTTAACAAAGAACCAAAACTTTGAAAGAAAATTTCTCAGGGTCACTGTATTCTGAACACCTATAATATTTTTTATATTTCCATATATGGGGTTTATGTTTACTACTGATGTTTGGTAAGAGGAATACCTTCCTTACATGCCTTATTTATATCACCATTAGGTATCATTCTCAGTTCAAAACCTTTCTCCTAATAAAAAGTACACAGACTAAGACTTTATCCCCTTCCCGACATCTGTAAAGATGGTGGCTGCTCTTCTGCTGCACAGCCTCCATAGCAAATGAGTCACTGCTGTATTCTACAGCAGAGACCCAGCACTAGTGCCCATGACCAGAGTTCACTAGTCCCCACCGGCCCCGTACCTTTACTGATGCAGGCCGGCTCCCGCTCGGCAAGCTCATGGTAGCCGACCTGTTCTTCGGACAGCTAGGAGTCTTATGAAGGCTCTTCGGAAAGCCACAGTCTGAGAAAATCTGTTCCTGAAAAGCTCCTGGGATATTAAGAAATAACGCTTCTGTTTTATCAGAATTTACCTTCAAAGTTGTGTAGTAAATTAACTAAACTGGGCAAACTAATATGATTCATTAATAGGATGTCATCCACAAATGAACTCAGCTTGTAGGAGTGGGAACTTGTATCAAAACCTGAAACAAACAAAATTCATTTAAAACTCTAAAACTTGTCTAAGTCTGAAAACTTTTGAAAAAAAGAATATAGATTTTGATTAAGGGGTCTTAGCCCACTAGCTGATCTCCATTGGTGATTTCTGTATAGATAGTGGGACCCAACTATATTGATTGCAACACAACAACCGTCACTGCATTACAGCATCACAGCACTCATATGAGGAGAAACGCAACAGTACCCCTGATGCCAGGATAAGTCCCAAAACTCTGAACCGTATCACCTTAAAGGCAGAGCACCATGGCAGCAGTCACCATGCAGCACATCACCATATAAACAGATTCCAAATAGTTCACCTTGCCATGTGGTCTGTCTATAAATCCCTTATACAGATCCTTTATGTCTAGGTAGATGCCTTATGTAGGTAGATCCCTTATGTGTCCATTATGTAGGTACATCCCTCATGCAGTCATAAACACTTGGGCCAAATGGCAGGATTGCTGGTACCAAGGCAAAAAAAACAAAAAAGTACAGTGTTTTAGAAAACAAAAACACGTGGATGGCACATCTCAATAATATACATTTATCTATGCTTCCAGCAAAATCTACGAAAATGAATACTAGCCACTTCACTAACAATTTTTCCTCTTTTTACAATCTACTGTACATGAAGCATGCGCCTAAATGTTCCCTGTCATCTGTCCTGCATTGCTTTATTCTGTTACATATCAGAGCACCATAAAATACCATGACAGGCTGTACAAAATATTGCCTGTCTTGTACTGTACTTCAGATGGCACAGATCAGGCAACTTGTCATGTGGAACAGCTGCAGGATGAAAATCCTTAACTTGTTACATCTCTATGAAAGAAGGAAAGTAGAAAAGCAACCTGCAATATCTGCAAATTTTCCATTTCTGTTACGACAACCTCTCAGAAAGCAATAAGACATTGATATCTTGGAGTAACCAATACTTGTTTCCTATTACAATAGAACAATACTGCATTACATGTTCACCATTCCAATACAGTATATGCTATCAGGCAGTCAGACTTATTGAATTTATTGAAATAAGTTGCATTGTTATTGATTGACACGTAATAACTAAAGTACAGATACTTAGAATGACAAAGACATCAGTTTCAATTATTCTGTTCTAGGGGCTTTAATGTCTGATATAAGACCTTATTGTTTTTTAATGACTCTTAAATTTAATTAAAACTCACAATTACAAAACAACTTAAATTTTTGTTCTATATGTCTGGAAACAAAGAAAATTTGATAAGTGAATATGAACTACTAACAATTAATATTTTTATTATTGTAGCAATCGTTAAATCCCAGTATGTGGTATAGCTATAAGTGTAACTTGAGAGTGCTGTAAATTGAATTGACTGCAAAAAGGCTTACGGTTATATTATAAAAATAAATTAGAGGGTTTTATTCCAACTGAAATCAGCCAGCAGGACTTGCAATATAATCGAATGAAAGTAATTAAGTCTTTAAATGAAATTAAATTTCAAATTTTAGAATAATAGAGAAAGATATTACTTTGTCATTTAATTCATTCCGAGTTAGTTACTTTAATTAGTTTAGTTATCTGTTTGCATTAAGTGGAATGAATGAGAATACAATGCCATTAAATTTATGAATTAGTATTTTAGTCTGGATACAGAGTAATGCTAGATAAATGTAATTATTCAGTAATGTAGAAAAATGTATAATGCTTCAGTGCAGATACATACTAAAATAATCCAGTTAGAGCTATAATGAATACATAATTCATGAAGGATTTTACATGTCTCCGCCTGCAATCACTACAGTATGTGAAGTGGTGTTACACGTCTCACTTAGAGATCTAGGTAGATATAATATAGTATTTTATCTCACTAATGTAATAACTAAGACTCCAATGATATCTCATAAGTGTAAATCATTTCCCACTAAATATATTGTATCTGTGAATATGTCATTTACATCTGTCTAAGGTTAAAGTTTGTATTGCAGTCTGAACTCACAATATTCATCTTGGTACCATCAATTAAATATCTGCTGATAGATTTGACTCTAATAGTAGACTATGAGGGTGGGTTATTAATGGCCAATCTGCTTTGATGTAAAAAGGCTGAAGATTTTGACTCATGTGGCTTATAAAGGATTTTGCCATTTTTAAAAAGTTGAATGAAGTGTGGGTAGTAGAGATGAGCGAGTACTGTTTGGATCAGCCGATCCGAACAGCACGCTCCATAGAAATGAATGGATGCACCTGGTACTTCCGCTTTGACGGCGGCCGGCTGTTTAATCCCCCGCGTCCATTCATTTCTATGCGAGCGTGCTGTTCGGATCGGCTGATCCGAACAGTACTCGCTCATCTCTAGTGGGTAGGCCTTGCTGAGAGTAGACATGTTTAGGGCTATGGGTATGAACACCAAAAAAAGCCACTAAACCAATATATCAAATTGACTGGAACCGAATCAAATATATGAAAAACTGAAAAGGAAAAAGTCAAAAAAGTATCAAAAAATTGTAAAAAATATAAAAATTTAAGAAATAATAAATAAAAACATATATTAATAAAAACAATCTATTACAGCAGAATCAGACAAAAAGACACATATGACAAAAGACACAAAACTCACAGGCATGACATACTGATAGACAATATGACATAAAAGTCAAGAGGACATATATGGATGAAACACACTCATATCATGCACAGAAACGTGCATGCCATGTCTATATATGAAGAAAAAATAATCATTAATCATACACAAATATCACATCATATGAAAAACCTATATACGTGTGTCCAAATAAAAAAAAAAAAACATGCCCAATGAACAACAAATAATATATATAATATATATGTAAAGGGTGACCAGCAACTAGGAGGCAAAGCCAAAGTCAAATAACATAAGTCACATAAGATATGAAGATATACCTATACCTAGTGACATGGTCCCACTGTGATAGTCCAGAGTCAATGAATGTCCACCTAGTATGGGTAGGCTTTGCTGAGAATAGACATGTTTAGGGCTATGGCTATGCCTAGCCCAATAGATTTACTAGTACATACACCAGAAATTGGTAGGGTAAATATAAACAGAAACTATTAGTAATGTATTTTTAAAGATTAGTACGCATTCTGTGATGCATTCACATCGGAAAATCCAATCTTACTCCATTCCACTGAATAATGGGCCCCGCATTGGAAGCAGACTCAGTTGTGTGCATGGGGTCCTCATGGGGCCATCTAGTGAACTGAATATTTACATATATTCATTCTGGTAGAACAATACTCAATGTCACGTTGGGCATCAAACTGCAGCAAACAGTGCTAGTTTTATATTGACTGTACATCTTTAATCTTCAATGAAGTGAGCTCAGGAAAGGCAAAGTGCACAGTATCTGAGACATTTTCCTTCCTTTTTACAGCAAGTGCTGAAAAGAAAAGATAATGCTGAGGCTGAGATCTAGTTAGCTTTACTTCCGAACCAGGATAAAGGAAAAGGCCAAAGTGAACAAACACTAGGGCATGAACTGCACTCAGTAACTAGAAATTCAAAGCTGCCCAAATAATGGAGGCACCAGTTTAGAAATACTACTGCTTTTGCACGTACTACATCTATTTTCAAAATGACAGCGTACAAAAGTAGATCTTTAGCAAAAGAAATCTTGTTTTGCCAGAAAATAAAAGTTAACATACTAATCACAATGTAAATGGAGTAACTAACAGACTATAGATATGTATTACTATTAGGCAACGTGCACAGGACCATGTGTGTGTCACTGATCAATGATTTAATGACATGGACGTCACATGGATGACTTCTGTGTGCCACCCATTCCTCACGAATCATTCGCACAAAATCATTTGATGGACCCCATTAATTGTGTTTGTATTCCATTCGGGGGGTCTCCATGCGGACTCTCCCCGGATGGAATACAAAAGCAGATGTGAATAGGGCATTAGACACTTATGTTTACCAACAGTGTATAATGCAACCATGTGTATACATGTACATACAAAGAACATACACACATAGATAACACTTCTGAAAGCAGCAATTAAAAGGGCAAAGGTAATAGATGATATAGTAGATGAGAGGTCCCCAAAAAATACTACTAAATAAAAGGGTTCATTTTTTTATCCCTATTTGTCAGTTCCTTGCTGGGCCACTTGCAGACTCTTATATCCTCTATGAGTAAAGTGGGTACCCAGTGTCCTCAATATTTATAATTAGTTGCCCTAATATCTATTTCAAGCTGGGAATACCTGAACCCAAACAGCACTATTAGGGTAAGTTCACACAAGGTTTTTTGGATCGGAACCTGAGGTGGAGGCCGCCTCAGGTTCCGATCTGAAAACAGGTAGGCGCGACTGAAAGCCAGTGCATCCAGCCGCGCACTCCGTTCCAGATGAGGCCCAATGAATGGGTCTAGTCCAGAAGAGGGAGTTTCTTTAAGCCAAATCGCGAGGCGAAAGGGCCTGAAGAATGAGCACCTCGCTTCTTTTTTCCGGGAGCAGGAAGAAACGGCTCCCAGAAAAAAAACCTACGTGGCTCCCATTGTGTGAACTTACCCTTAAGCAATCCTCTTGATTTGAGAATTGTGAATGCAGCAGAGAGATGGAATGTGCTAGAATATTTTTAACAACAAAAATCATAAAATTTTAAAGAGTTTGGCGAGGATTTTTTTATTCATAAGATGCATAAAAATTTCTACAAACCCCTTTAAATATCAAATGAAATTGTTCAATGCGTTCTAAAATCTGCATTTCTTTGCTTTTCCCTTTTTAACACATTAAGCAAAGCTATAAGACATCATTGCTATTACCTGAAAAATAATTTTTTTCAAAGTTCTAGCCATTCTGAACAATTTAGATTTTATTCAAAAACTCTGGTAAACTGTCAAGTGAGACACTTACATTAAGCCAATCAATTCCGTTGTTGAAAAGTAATACATTCCTAATATGAAATTTAAATGAGATTGTGCCTTTTCCCAGATCTGCAAAGCTGACTGACTTACATGCAATTTAGCAAAAAAAAACCCTTTATGTGCTTAATAAAACATATTCTTATGATAGAAATTGCAGCATTCAATATTATACACTTGTACAACCAGATCGAGTAGGATCTAATAAACCCGTCAAACTACAAATAGTTCTAGAAGGTTTACGGATATTATTGAACTACAGGTAGTCCTCGACTTACGACGTTGATCCGTTCCTGCGCGGCGTCGTAAACCGAATTTCGACGTAAGTCGGAACCTACCATACCGACGCCGCGTAGGAACGGATCAACCTCCCCCCCCCCCCCTTTAAAACTTACTGTACGGTGCAGGGTGGGCATTCAGGCCTCCTCTTCCTCCGATGTTCCGTCCTCCTCCGGCGCTCGCAAGCTGATAATGGCCTGGGCGCATGCGCAGTAGCCGTAATAGAAGCATCATGATACTGCACATGTGCCCTGGCCATTATCAGCTTGCGAGCGCCGGAGGAGGACGGAACATCAGAGGAAGAGGAGGCCTGAATGCCCGCCCGCCCACCCTGCACCGTACGGTAAGTTTCACATTCTGTTTCAGGGTTTTATTTTACAAGCTCACTTGTAACAGCAAGCTGCCAGCATTGATTTTCCGCAGGCTAGTCCTTGCTAGCTGGGAGTGCTGGCAGTTTTTTGTTACAAGGGAGCTGTCGTAACGACGAAACGTCGTAACCCGAGACCGTCGGAACCCGAGGACTACCTGTAATCTACTTTGATGGGGCAACTGGTCTGCTCCTATCTCAGGATGCAGAGAAGCATTTGACAAAGTACATTGGGGCTACCTGAGTCCAACATCTCATTTAATAGTTGCCCTTCTCATGTAGCCCTTTGCAAAATACATTAGATCCTCCCTAACATTCAGGTATCTACTATAGATGGGCAAATCAGTTTGTATCAGGTTTGTCCTAAATATTCCAAATTGTTTGTTTTTTTAAAACGATTAAATGAACAATAATGAGCGTGCTACGAGAATATGATTGCCACCACGTGTTTGACCGGGAAATATAGAGCAGATGTGTGCAGTGAAAGACACATGTCTGTGACATGGTAGCAAAATCTGACAGTCTCTCATCCAATAAACAGTGGTCGACCTTAGGCTGCATGCACACAGAGTTACGTCGGGCTTGTAAAAATACTCATTCACAGCTGTACACGCGAGCGCTGCGGACGGCTCCCAAACACTTCCCATTCACTTCAATGGGAGCGCTCGTAACGCCGGCGTTACGAGCATTCCCATTGAAGTGAATGGGAAGTGTTCGGCTGTGCACGGCTGTGTATGGTTCGCGTGTATGGCTGTGAATGAGTATTTTTACAAGCCCGGTGTAACTCTGTGTGCATGCAGCCTTAGCCTTAGTGTATATGGTGTATTAAAGCTTTGATGTACGTATCAGCCTTCAGTTGCTGTAATGGTGGATATGCAAATAGATCTGTGATCCATCTCACTGCATCATAGGCTATAGGTAGAACAGTTTAGAAAATTCAGGAACTCCATCAATAGGAGGATTAGGAGAACTAGGAAAATCAAGCAATTATTACACAGACCAATAGACTGGAATCTATGTTGCTGCTTACACAAACAGTTAACTCTATCATTGCCAGTAATCTATCTGACAATTTGAGAATGATAAATTTCATCTCTTTATACATTATTTGAACATAATTTTTTTTACTCAAGATAATCTTGCTACTGAAAAATGTTTTGTTAAGGACTTTTTTTGGACGAGTTTTTTTTTTTAACTTAAGTACATACTTCTATTTTAACAGCAAAGTGCTTCTGATTTTGCCTGCATAAATCTTAAAAAAAATATCTCTGCCATACTATAGCCAAATATTTTTTGTTAAAAAAATAACAAAAAAAAAAAATACAGAGTGTCGGAATTGTACAAAATCACTAAGGGCTCGTTCACATCTGTGACTGGGGTCTCCGCTTTCACGTTTCCGTTTCCTGCCCGAAAATGGGCAGGAGACGGACACCTGCAGGCATTTTTCAAACCCATTCATTTGAATGGGTTTGAAAAGTGTCCAGCCGTGAGCGCCGTTGATCGTTTTATGCTCTTCGCGGCAAAACCTTTTTTTTTTTAATCGGACACAAAGCTGGACATGCAGGACTTTGTGTCCGTTTTTTTTAAAAAAAAAAAACGGTTTAGCCACGGAGAGCATAAAACGCTCACCGGCGCTTATGGCCGTACACGGTCTGACAGGTTTCCGTCTTCTGCCGGCAGAAGATGGAAACCTGAGTACGGAGACCGAATGCTGGTGTAAACCCAGCGTAAGCAGTGTGCGTAAAATGACTGGGAAAATCCAGGGGACAAGCAATAGGGGAAGGAGGAAACACTTCACGTATAACTATAAGAATGTTGTTGGCAACGTTAGCACTACTTCTGGTCTTGACAACCCACCAGCAGCCACAGTGTTGTTGTAACTCCTGAGAATAAAGATTTTTTTGAAAGTAGTGAACCACAAATATTGAGTGAAGGCTCTGCATGTTCCTCCTTAACTTGCCATTTACCATGTCTTTTCCTTTATTTTCACAGGTACAAATCCCATTCTCTAGAAGTCATGTGGTTCTGCTGAGAGAGAAACTCCTCATAGCCTAAGACTTCCTCTTCTTTTTGATGATACCTGCCAGGAAGACACTGAGGCGGATCCAGGGCCGGGCGAGCCGGGCAACCGCGCCCAGCGGGGCCCGCGGCAGGGCCCGGACCTAACAAAACGCAGGTCGGGTCGGTCCGCAGGGCAATTGCCGAGGGCCCCAGCACTTGCAGGGGCACCCTGTCGGTCCTCTATCAGTAGCTGCAGCTCCCTGCGTTGGCTGCTCTCTATTAGCCGATGCTGCAGGTACACAGTGTGCTTCCGACATATAATTTCCCTATTAGGAAGTATATGTGTGAAGCACACTGTGTACCAGCAGCATCGGCTAACAGAGAGTAGCCAGCGCAGGAAGCTGCAGCTATGGATAGAGGACGCGCCACTCAGTGCTCTCAGGAAGCTCCCAGGAGGCGGAGCTTATCACTGTACAGAAGATGGACCCTGCCATCCTGCATCTTGCACAGTAATGAAGATACTTTATTATTACCTCCATGTCTCTCACATATCAGTAACTGTTATGTGAGTCACACAGGGGGTTAATGTGAAGGACCTGATAGGGTTAATTGCTATTAATATGAGGCACATGGAGTATCTTAAGGGACGTTCACACTACCGTCAGTGTCCACTGCTAATGTAGTTTTTTCTTTGCTTAGCCTGGTCTTTTCTGTTGGAGTAAATAGTTTATGGATCTCATCTGACCTGTGGCCAATCACAGTATAGAAATCCCTATATAAATCCACAGCATACCCTTCATTCACATCTGCATTAGGTATTCCATTCGGGGAGTCAGCATGGGGAGCCCCCGAACAGAATGCCAAACGCAACTGCAAGCAGTGTGCAGTAAAAGCCCCATAGACTATAATGAGGTCCGTGTGCTTGCTGCGTGCTGCCTGCATGAATGATGCGGGCAGGAAAGTAGATTGTGAACTACTTTCTTGTCCACATGATCCCTGCGGAGATCTGGCAGCAAGCACACAGACCCCATTATAGTCTGTGGGGTCCATGTGCTTTCACTGGCACACCGCTTGCAGTTGCATTCGGTATTCTGTTTGGGCGGGGTCCTCATGCGCCCTGAGCCTCATGACTATTCTACTGCTCCTACGTACCAAATTCTGCATATGGCTCATCCACTGCTTCTGTGTACCAAATCCTTGGGAATGTCCATGTAAACAAAGGTGTATGCCACCCTCAATATATGGAACTTAAAAAATAGATAGGGGACAATATAGTGGCCCCAAACTAGAAATACAGCCAGGCTCCATGCTCCCCAGATGGAATACCAACGCTGATGTGAACGAGGCTTTACTCCTTTCAGAGTCCTGCTGTAATCTCTGAGTCCCATAAAAAAAACAATGAGAGGCAGAGTCTGTTCTTGATTTGGGGGCAGAATCCACCCCCAAATCTGTGGCGAATTCCTCTGTGTGAACTTACGCTTAGAGGAGGCAATTTGTGGAGACTGTTCTGCTGCTGATTCTGGAGACTCCTACCTGAATAGAGTCAACCCTATGATTTATTGGACTGAGTCTGAATTTAGTTAAAAGGACTGTAGATTCCTTTGGAATTTCATTTGTACAGCCTGAAAAGATTACTTCTGTTGTCTTCTTGCTGAAAAAAAGCTTCTTTCTGTTTGTGAAGTCACTCCTTGGTGAAAATAAGGCTGCTGAGAATTGATTTTGAAAAGAAATCTGCACTGAAAGTCTTAACATGCCCATAGATATATAACAGGTAGCACAAAATGTGCAAAAACTGATGGTTACTAAGACACCATGCACATGACCAATTGTGTTTCCAAAGTGGGGCCAAGTTTGCAGTAGAATGCACTCAGATGACACTCGGAGTGACATCCAAGCGCATTCCATGATGTGTTCACATTTATAGACTTTCCATTCAATTCTGTTCCAATGACACAAATAATTATAGAGCAGGTTGTATCTTACTCTGTGTCATCAGAACAAATTGGATCAGAAACCCCCATAGACATGAATTCATGATGAAATGCACTCGGATGTATTACAAGTGTCAAACCGGACCCTGCATTGGAAGCACACTTGGTCATTTGCATAGGACCTAAATCTAATAATAATGAAGTTATTTTACAACAGATAATGGTGTTACCAGCTATCTTTTGTAAAAAAAACTCCAACGCATTTCAAAACTCCATTGTTCCTTGTTGAAAAAGGAACAATGGAGTTCTGAAACGCGTTGGAGTGTTTTTAGGAGTTTTTCTTTTTTCTTTTTGTGTTCTTTCATTTGCAATTATCATGATTTGGTCATTTTTATGATATCTATTAAAAGTTACATTTTATCTACTATCGGAAGAGTTGCCGGACTTCACATTTTTTCTATCTGTCATATATTTCCAGCACTTTTGGAGTGAAGTGCAAGCCGTGCACCCCGAAGAGACTTTTTCAGCATTAGAGGTGAGCAGGAACAAACTTTGACTTTTTTATAAGGGGAAAAATCAAACCACAAAACAAACACACACAGAGAAATGTATCCTCACAAAAACTCTCTGATGTACGGGTGGCAGTCCTGTAATAAGGAATTATCATTCTGTCCCAGCTCATTGACTAAATGGTTTGAATTAGATATTGATCTGTTTAATTTCTTTTGGTCTCTGACACTGAACAGTGATTTGCTGAGACAAGTACCTCGTTAGTAGTTTATAAATCCAAAATGTGTTTACATGATTTTAATCTGCACGTTAAATGCTCATTTATCCACCTACTTCTGTTCCAGTTATTGAGGCATTTATTGATACTATTAAATCTGATATTTTTTCATTAAAGAATAATGTGATTGGAAGTTTTTTCCACCCAAATAGCACTATAGAGGCTGCAGCCCTAAGTGATTTGTCTTATGACACCAACCTCACTAAACGCACTAACAAGAAGGTGTGGTCATCATCATGAACACAAATTTAGCTGAAATTACAGACAATTGCTGACTAGAGATGAGTGAACCGCTCAAGATTTGTTTAGTTTTGGGTTTGGGTTCCCAGATTTGTTTCGGGTCTGTAAGGGATGCCAACTTGTGTCTTTAGCCATCTTACATTCCTTTCTCAAGCGCTGTCCAGAGCGCATCCTCTCCTTGCAGAAAATTGTTATCTATAATAGAATGAAACTTCATCTTGTGCCTTATCCGATAGTTGTGTGCTGAAACTTATGTGACAGCTTTATACCCAATCAGGTTTTGTTAATTATACTAATTACACCTTTGTCTATGCACTGTATAACCTCACCTAGAATGTATAAAAACCTAATCATCCACTATTAAACAACAGATTCCATATTGGTCACCTAATTGCACCGTGTGTATGGTTCATTGTAGGTTTCTCATCAATATTCAAATCAATGTCTTCAAAGGAAAATGAGACTAAAATATAACTTTTAATAAATTTTAAAAGCAAAAGAGGGCCCAAGGCTCGATAGTGACCAAAGTGAAGGAACTAATCACATCTGAAGATAAAATAGCGTCAATGACAGTGAATATACAGCTAAAGGTATTTAGTGCAGGGAAGATGTCATATTCCTGCACCAACATATAGCTGAAAAAACAGTGTATATAATATGAACATATTGTATACACTGTTTATTGTACATATCACTTAGTATTTGCACTTTTATCATATCCAAAGGTCTGATGAAGGTCCTTTGTGGACCACAAATGTTAACAATATTTCCTAGCACACCTCAGATTTATATATTATTTCTCATGGACCGGCCTTCAGCATCTGTGGCTTAATCTTTCAGCTATTTAACATCATCCTCCAGTGCGTTGTGAGTGTCTACAAACTCATTGTGAAAAGGCCCTTACACAGCACTATTAGTCATTTGGGAGGAATTTTAGACACAGCAGACTCCTTCTAGGTTGTCCCAACAATGTGTCCTGTGTATTGACCAAACATATGTACGTCATATTATGGAGTATCAAGAGTCATGTGGATAACACCATATTCAATCCTACTCAGCTATCTCATGGATCCAATGCACAGGACTGATTTATGGGTTCTACTTTTCTATTGTGCAGGTAGGACTGCAACTTCATTGACTGTGAGCAAAATATTAAAACCTACCTGATGGCACCAAGGTTGAGAAGGGAATAGACTGACTATAAGGATGTGGGCCCTGTCTAGGTTTTCTGGGTGCTGCTGCTAGCACTGTTTTTCATGTACAGTATAACTATTGTATAGACATATGTTCACCTAACCCACCTTCAGTGATCATATATCACTATTGTAAATCTATGTGACCACTGCTACCAGCTCTATTTTATGCTGAGCCATAACATAGGCAATGCATTATCCTGACTGAATGTTCTTCCTTCTTCCAAGTCCCACGCAAACAAGCATAGACCGAGAATATTTCGCCCACCTTGCAATTACAGGGAGAAAACATCACAAATTGCTCCCTATTTGGAGCTTTAAGAATTTTCATCCACTGATATCAAATTGCAGAAAATAGCACTTTGATACTTAGAGCTAAGTGTCTTCAAAAACCTTCACAGTACAGATGAAGTGGCATTAATAAATCTAATTCAATTAGCTATTCCCATTGTGTTTGGTGATTTTTAGTCAATATCCTTAATTACAGTTAAATATTTTTGTGTCATTCAAGAGCACTAATAAAATCAGGGCCCTTATATGGAGCAATTGCATCTGTAGCTAATAGAACACGTTATCACTGTTTATGATGTGATTCCATAGCAATTCCAAGTATAACAGCCCAATCTTTGAAATATGTAGGTATAAAGAGATGCAACACTATAGCAAAGCTGTAAACCCTTTTAAAACTGTTAAACTGTGCAGCATTAGATATTAGACTTGTGAATGTTGTAAATTATATGAAAGGCTTGATGGCATTAAACAGACTGTCCCCAGAGGTTTTTTTTTTCAAGGGGACTATTTTATCCCAGTGTCAGGGAGCATGTTCCCCTGCATGCATACTTCCTGCACTACCACTAGTCGGTGCCCCTGCCCTACTCAGGACAACACAGTTGGTTTCTGTGTAGTCTCAGACAAGACTTCTGACCACTGAGTTCCAAGACAACCTGCCTGATACAGGCAGCTCAAATATTCCCAGCCAATGCTTCAGGAAGCAAGAAGCAAGAAGATTGACTAATGGCTGTGTCCCCTTTGGTGGACAATATGTCATTTGGAACGGAGAGTGAATCCAGAATAAACGTGACCAAGGGAAACTAGAGAAAGGAGGGAGGAACTCAGCAAAAAACAAGGAGAAAGATATTCTGGGCCAGAAAGATAGCTGCTGAAAAAAACTGTTGACCTGAGACTAAGCAGACTGAAAACCAAGCTGCAAGGAGAAGCTGCAAGAAAGATGGTCCTGAGTACAGGGCAAAAAGGTGTTCAAATCAACTAGAAGGATTCACACTTGTCATAAACAGCAAGTACCAGAAAGGGATTTCTGAGGGAGTTCTAGCCACTGTAGTTCTCAATGACCATTTACATGAAGAGCTTTGACTTCTGTTATTCATAATAGCAATGTATTTCCTTATTAGATATGACATTCTGCTAGTATCCAATATGAAATTACCCTTTTGCAAATCCTATCTGACTACAAGTGACAGTAAAACATTGTATGAAAAACTATAAAGAATAAATAGCCATTAAAATATCCCTCACAATATCTTATTGGTCATCATTGTGCAGCATTCTAATGGACGCTGCTTAACCACATTTCTATTGCACTATATAGTGTATAGACTATATGCACTGTATATACACTGCTCAAAAAAATAAAGGGAACACTCAAATAACACATCCTAGATCTGAATGAATGAAATATTCTCATTGAATACTTTATTCTGTACAAAGTTAAATGTGATGACAACAAAATTACACAAAAATCATCAATGGAAATCAAATGTATTAACCAATGGAGGCCTGGATTTGGCATCACCCCCAAAATTAAAGTGGAAAAACAACCTACAGGCTGATCCAACTTTGAAGTAATGTCTTTAAAACATGTCAAAATGAGGCTGAGTAGTGTGTGTGGCCTCCACGTGCCTGTATGACCTTCTCTTCATTGCCTGGGCATGCTCCTGATGAGGATGCAGATGGTCTCCTGAAGGATCTCCTCCCTCACCTAGACTAAAGCATCTGCCAACTCCTGGACAGTCTGTGGTGCAACGTGACGTTGGAGGATGGAGCGAGACATGATGTCCCAGATATGCTCAATCGGATTCAAGTCTGGGGAACGGGCGGACAAGTCCATAGCTTCAATGCCTTCATCTTGCAGGAACTGCTGACACACTCCAGCCACATGAGGTCTGGCATTGTCCTGCATTAGGAGGAACTCAGGGCCAACCGCACCAGCATATGGTCTCACAAGAGGTCTGAGGATCTCATCTCGGTACCTAATGGCAGTCAGGCTACCTCTGGCGAACACATGGAGGGCTGTGCGGCCCTCCATGTTTACATGCTTCCATATGTAAAAATATCTACAGGGAAAGACTTTTTTCATTCAGCACTGTAACTGTGGCTCCCACTATATATTGGCCAACGTTTCAACCTTCACTAATAAAGTACCTGAATTCTCTATTGAGTCTTGGCCCAGAACTCACCATTTACCTCATATACAGGTAAAGATGAAGCATAAAGTTGCCAGGAAACAAATGTATCACACCACCATAAGGATCTGAAATTTTAACCAAATGCAACAAAACCATTAATGAAATAATTCTGAAACAAATATATCAAAACCTGATAGAAGTCAGATCTTTTGATATTAATATACATCTTATATATTGAGAGTTAGTATTGTACTAATTTTTGGTATAGAATCCGCATTAAAAATTCATTTTATATACCTGCCATTTCCCAGCATGCCCAAGGGTGGCATTTCATATCCATAATAGAGTTTCCATAAAGCGAATTGTTTATACAGGTACAGTAATATTAACTGGATTTCCTTTATTATACAGCAAAAAAGCAAAAAGTGGGATGCACGGCAATTTATACTATCTGCCAAATGCAGTAAAATTTAGAATTTTTAATCTATAGAACATCAATTCAATCAACACTGGAACACATTTGTAATTGTAATTTTCTTTAGATGTCTAATTTAAATATCCTGTTTAGTTTAGCTGTATAATGGAGGCGTTATTAAATTCACGATAACACGTCAATTGTGCATTAAGACCACATCAACTTATTTCAAAATTGGCACAAAAAAGCAAGCTGGCATTTGAGTTTTTGCCATCAGCCTGAATTATGATTAAAGAGGGAACGCATATAAAATAGAGCCTAGAGACAATTTACACAATGAAATATGTTTGTTGACAATAGAATCTACAAGCTTGAACCAAACATCACAACCCATCAAATCTGTTCTATTACACTTTCCAAGGGAGTTTTTAGTAAAAATGATTACTGATTGCAATATAAAGAGCCATGGAAATTAATGTAATTGTGAGCTTTTTGTTATAACTGGGAATTGGATAACACTTTGATTTTTTTAGGTAACTTACTGTTGTTAATGGGTAGAGATGGGCAAATCTCCGAACGCTTGTTTCGTTTCAGGTTTGAGGGGTTTGGTCTAAAGCATTGTTCATCACGACCAGAACTTAAAGAGGACCTGTCATGTCCTTGTGCATATGCGGTTTTATATACCGCTAGAAAGCCGACCGTGTGCTGAATTCAGCACAATGTCGGCTTTCCCATTATGTGCTTCCAGGCCAGAGATATAATGCAGTTAATTTCAGCACTGATAATTATATCAAAGACCACAAACACATGTATAAGGGGATTTACAAAAGGTATAGATATGTCAGATTAGTCAGCTACCATACCTAATAATACCATACCTAATAATAGATACTATGCACAATCTAAAGTCATGGACTTTATGCAACAATGCACCAAGTTCCAGGTGAACCATTGTTTCACTGTATATCAGGTTAATATGGCCTAATTATAAGAATGTCAGTTTTAGCGTATTGTTAAATGTAACATATACTTTTATATTATTAGGAGGGTTGTTCTCAATAGCAAAGGGGCTGTCCCACAATAGATGTTTATCAATTATCCAAAGAACAGGTAATACATTCCTGATCTCTGGGATCCCCAAGACTGGGACCTACACCAATGGACAGAACAGGGGTTCCAAGTCTCCTGTTTATCGTCAATGCATGACCACAGTGAATAAGAGTTTGAATGGATTGGAATTAAAAAAAGTCCTTTGCCACTCCATTCATTGTGTATGGGGCCTATTTAGCTTTGTTGTTTCCATCACCCCCATAGACAGTGAGTGAAGTAACTGGGCACATGTTTGGTCATTACTCCATTGAAATTCCTGCTCACTGTGGTCATACAGTGAGAAAAAAGTAGGGGGCTGACACTTCTGTTTAACAGATTGGTCAAATGATGGATTTGAGACTCCAGTGACCAGGCAATTATCACATATCCTGTCAATAGATTATAAGGGTTCATTGTGGAATATCCCTTTAATTCAAGCAAATAGTTTGTTATATCTGTTAAAATTCACTCTTTGTTGCAGCTCCATTCGTGAGTACCCCTGCGAATATTGACTGAAGAGGGAAATCTTTCTATACATACCAAAGGAAGTCTTTCTACAATTACAAAAACATACGTGCCAACATGTAGAATCTAGTTTACAGCCAGATATATGTTAGAAATTAGAGATGAGTGAACATTAAAATGTTTGAGATTCGATATTCGTTTCGAGCAGCCCCTCAATATTCGACTACTCAAATCGAATATCGAACCCTATTATAGTGTATGGGGGGGAAAATGTTCGTTTCAGGGGTAAGCAACGTTCGATAAAATTACACTTACCAAGTCCACGAGTGAGGGTCGGGCTGGATCCTTCAAGAAGTCTTCTCCGTGCAGCGTTCCCCCGGCGTCTTCCGGCTCCGAATTCACTCTGCCAGGCATCGAGCCTGGGCAGAGCCGACTGCGCATGTCCGCACTACAAGCGGGCATGCGCAGTCGGCTCTGCCCATGCCTGATACCTGGCAGAGTGAATTCAGAGCCGGAAGACGCCGCGGGGAAGCTGCACGGAGAAGACTTCTAAAGGTAGGAGAAGAACCAGCGTTGATTGGCCGACTGTATAGCATTCGGCCAATCAATGCTGGTTCTGCATCGAACTTTTCCAGTCGAATAGTGAGTGGTACTCGATCAAGTACGAGTATTTCAAATACCGTAATATTCGATTGAATACCTACTCGATCGAGTACTACTCGCTCATCTCTATTAGATATATTTTAGATTATTAAATAAATATAAGTATCTAATGTCTGTTTTCTCAAAAATCAACTGGAAACTATAAAAATACTGTGAGACTTGAAGATTAATATCCAAAAGGAACCATAAAACAACTATTTTAAACTAAGCCAATTGAATGGTAATGGTCTCCAGGCATAAAAGTAACAATAAATCACTTGAAAAGAAAAATACACCAACCTATGGGTGGCATGCTGCAATGTTTATAGCGTAAGTTAATCTCCAGGAGGAAGACACTCAGTATCTATTCTTCACTCTTCCATAGAATGAAAACAAGACTGCGGGCATATTTACAAAAACTTTCTTTGTTGCCCATAACAACCAATCACAATACAGTTTTAATTATTCTTCAAGAGCACTCTAAGAATTCAAAGCTGTGATTGGTTGCTATTGACAACAAAGATGTTATTTTTAAAGACAATCTTATAAATCTTCCACAATGTGTCAATGTCACCTGCAGATGAGAAATAGTGGTGCACCATTACAAACCATACATGACACTATTATGTTAATATGGAACACTATTATGTTAATATGGTATACATGTAGTGATGTAAACAGACTATGTAAAACACTATGCAAGACCACAGGACCATCAGTGCTTTACTATATGAGTATAGGTTTATTTGTCATCTGTTTCTCTGCCAAGAATGCATCTCTCACATTCTGTTTTGGGTTGGAAGGGGGGGGGGGGGGAGTAGACCTAGGGTACTCTCATAGAATAACACAACAAAAGAATAAGCACTAACACACCCTCATGCTTCCTTCTCCCTCCTAAGTGGGGTCTCACCTCCAAACGTCTATAGTTTTGCTATCAGATAGGAACAACACTAATGGTATGCTTGTGAGGAACAATCCTGGAAGCTTATCGGTCCAATGTCCTGGAATGGTTCAACCAACCAGTATATGACCCACAGTAGAGATAAATTTGCACATTATTCCCCAGAATTCTTAGGAAATCAACTTGACTCTGCAAGGTTGTTTGAAGAGATGGGCAAACCACTTTGTCCCAGTTCTTAATGCAACCAAACAATTGGGATTCGTCTTGGATGATCTAAAATGGCCAAAGTGACAATAACAAGGTACAGGTCTAGGGGAGGTGAAAATAAAAAAATAAAAAAATAAATATATATATATATATATATATATACTTACCTTCCCTGTTGGATCTCCTCATGACATCCAGCCCTCTCTTGGTAACGTCATGTGCATGGAGTCACCACAGTCACATAGGCATGCAAGTGTCCTGATGCTCAGTGTGTCCATATAACCACTGAGGCCTCAGCAGTGATCCCTGGTACATGACATTACCAAGGGGGCCGAGAGAGTCCACCGGATACCAGAGTCCCAAAAGAGGAAAGGGAAGGTGAGTATAAATGTTTTTTTATTTTTTACACCTTCCCTGTGCCTCCACCTATTATACTCTAAAGAGACCCCCAAAGTATAATATTTTTACTCCTGGCTCTATCTGAACTTGTTTGTCCCAAAAAATGTATCAGGGACTGGAGCCACTGGAAATTAAATGACTCTTGGGAGGTTTGCCAATCTCTAGTAGCTTGCAAAGGCAAGTAAGTACTAAGTACAGTAATGAGCAAAAGAAATGCAGTTACTTAGAATGAAAGATTAATGTTAGTGAGGGACTTGTACTTATGTACTAATTGTACCATCACTTTCTCTTCAACTTTTACAGATATGTGTGGGCAAACCCTAAGAGTATGTTTTTCTTAAATACAGTATAGAACAAATGTTTTTTGGAAATTGCTGTTGGTTAACCCTTTAATCATTTAAATCTGCTGCGGGCAGTGAAAAAAAAGTGCATACTCACCTGTCCCCATTGCTCTGGGGTCTTCCTGCACCTCCTAGCTCTTCTACTCCGGCAGCGTCTTCCTGAGTCACATGACTACTGATGCCAATCTGAAGAAGACCTGGGAGACATCGCTGAAGCAGAAGATCCGGGAGGTGCGGGAGGACACTGAAGGATCAAATACAGGTGAGTATATATTTAAAAAAAAAAACTTTCACTGCCCCCAACAGATTTAAATGTTAAAAGGGTTGTCTATTTTTGCCTGGACAACCCCTTTAAGATGAAACAAACTATAGAGAGAGTCCTGTAATCATGGTTTGCAAAGCTTTATAAACCTTGCTCATCAGTAGAATAGGACTGAAGACTGCATTTCATGTGTCTGCTGGACTTCATTTTTAGAAGCTAGTTACTGATGTAAATTTTGGTTATTATTTACATTTTTGCTATAAATTATAATAACTCTGATGTGCCAAGATTGCCCCACCACACTTTGTAAAGTCATGATTACTTTTTAACAAATCTCATGAGTGGAAGAGAATTGTGAAATGTCATAAAATATTTGCCGTAATTGCACAAAGTCACAAGTTATTGTAAAAAAAAAAAAATATATGGTTTAGACAAGCCACCTGAATTATAAATACAAAATATGTATTATTAATAAAAAATATTAATAAGGAAATTAAGCAAAATCTAACAAATATAGTTCATTTTTATGACATAATATTATTAGAGATGAGCGAACAGTGTTCTAACGAACTCATATTCGATCGGATATTAGGCTGTTCGGCATGTTCGAATCGAATCGAACACCGCGTGGTAAAGTGCGCCATTACTCGATTCCCCTCCCACCTTCCCTGGCACCTTTTTTGCTCCAATAACAGCGCAGGGTAGATGGGACAGGAACTACGACACCGGTGACGTTGAGAAAAGTAGGCAAAACCCATTGGCTGCCGAAAACATGTAACCTCTAATTTAAAAGAACAGCGACGCCCAGCTTCGCGTCATTCTGAGCTTGCAATTCACCGGGGACGGAGGTTTCCGTCCAGTTAGCTAGGGCTTAGATTCTGGGTAGGCAGGGACAGGCTAGGATAGGAAGGAGAAGACAACCAACAACTCTTGTAAGAGCTAAATTCCAGGGAGAAGCTTGTCAGTGTAACGTGGCACTGACGGGCTCAATCGCCGCAACCCAGCTTTCCCAGGATCCTGAATGGAATACACTGACAGTGTATTCCCATATACCCTATATATACACCCCAAATCCCCGTTCCAACGGTGTGCCCCACCCCACCTTCACCCCAGAAATACCCTGCAAGTCCCCTAGCAATAGAATTGGGGCTATATACACCCACTATTTTTGCTACTGCCATATAGTGCCATTGTCTGACTGGGAATTCAAAGAATATATTGGGGTTACAAATACCTTCAAGTCCTGCCACTGCCATATAGTGCCAGTTTCTCACTGGGAATTCAAAGAATATATTGGGGTTACAAATACCTTCAAGTCCTGCCACTGCCATATAGTGCCATTGTCTGACTGGGAATGCAAAGAATATATTGGGGTTACAAATACCTTCAAGTCCTGCCACTGCCATATAGTGCCATTGTCTGACTGGGAATGCAAAGAATATATTGGGGTTACAAATACCTTCAAGTCCTGCCACTGCCATATAGTGCCATTGTCTGACTGGGAATGTAAAGAATATATTGGGGTTACAAATACCTTCAAGTCCTGCCACTGCCATATAGTGCCATTGTCTGACTGGGAATTCAAAGAATATATTGGGGTTACAAATACCTTCAAGTCCTGCCACTGCCATATAGTGCCATTGTCTGATTGGGAATTCAAAGAATATATTGGGGTTACAAATACCTTCAAGTCCTGCCACTGCCATATAGTGCCAGTTTCTCACTGGGAATTCAAAGAATATATTGGGGTTATAAATACCTTCAAGTCCTAATATAGTGTTATATTTATCCCAATACACCCGCCCCACCCCCACCCCACTCACCCCCACCTCCCCATATAGCAGTCACCACCCCACCCACCCCCACCTCCCCATATAGCAGTCACTAACAAAGAGGAAGATGAAACTCCATGGACTGCTATACCCCAAACCAACCGCCCCACCCCACCCCCACCACTCACCCACCCGAGTCCAACTCCCCCCCCCCCACACACTTTACTAGCTTTGGCAATGCCAAATATCTATTCGGACGTGCCAATAAAGCTTTTTGATTTGATTTGATTAGTGCCAGTTTCTGAGTGGAAATTCCCCAAATAATTTGGGGATTCATTCATCCTACATCTCAGGCTCTTGCCATATTCACCCAGGTTGTCAGTGCTGCACCAGCTCGTTCCCAGACAGCTCGGCCCGAAAAACACATTACCTATATAGAGGATTTGGACAATGAAGACAACATGTTCTAAATCTAATGTCTGCACCTTCTCCAGAATTAAAATAAAGGCAGCGTTTAACTTTCAAATAGCACTGCACAAAGGAAGATCTTATCAGCTTGTCTCATGACATGCTACTAAAAAGTGTCATTTGTGTATCTTAATGTAAATATAGTTGCATAAGCTTTTTGGGTTTTAGGCACTGCCAAGTTATTTATTACCACCCGCTCCCTTATAATGATGATGACGCCAAAGTCACTGTGGGTGTTCAGAGCTCACAGCTTTGGTTGACATTTGTCTTGCTCTCTGTCGGTACCAGCTGTCTTTTTGGATACCGTAAAGTTATGTTGACTTTATTAACAGCTATAGAAGCTTTAGCCAGGTTGTGACGGTGTGTAACCCTAACAACACTAAGTGGGATACACATTAATAGTCAGTCTATGTACGCTAAACGTATCACTGAAGTAATTTTTTTTTCCCTCTCCCCTAATATAAGAAAGGAACAGACATTAGACCTAGACCGGGGTTCGAGGCTTGTAAAAATCCAGTATTATTTGTTCTTCATGATGTGAAATATGTGTTGAAAAGCAACCCAAGATGAAGTCAGCCATGTGTGCCAGTGTGTTACTTGGCATGCCTTTGCTGGCCCCAACTGTAAGGGTCACTCTCCATTTCCTCAATTTTCCACTCCCCTTCACACCATTTGTGGTGAAGCAATGGGATGCACTGAAGTGCACCCTCTAGCCTCGTGTGGGACAGGGACATCAGATGCCACTCCAACCCCCTCGTCTTCCTCCGCCAGCCAACGGTGCGAAGATGAGAGGAGTGTGCTCTGAATGTTTTCTGCCTAGCAGAGGCTAGTTCTCACTTACGAAAATGGCCCCACTTTGACCTGTATATCAGGCACAATGGTGTAGGTTTCAAAGAAACATGGCACCAACAAATTGAAAAACGTGGGCCATGCGTGGACCGTGTTTGAGTCTGGCAAGCTCCAGATCTGCTACCAGGTTCCAGCCATTATCACAGGCGCAAAAATGCCAGGCCCCAGGTGTAGCAGGGAAAAAAAAAATGCCATCTCAGCGAGGATGGCATCCCTGACCTCGGAGGCACTGTGCTGTCTGTCCCCCAAGCTGATGAGCTTCAGCACTGCCTGCTGACGTCTCCCCACACCAGTGTTTTAGCGTTTGCCGCTAGTAGCTGGGGTGGAGGTTGCAGCGTCGTAGGGTTTCAGTCTACTCCTGCCATGAATTTTGGCCTGGGAGAGGAGATAGGGTACCTCAGTTTGCACCCCGGGACCAGACTCCACCACATTCACCCTGCCTGTCCTTAAAGATAAGCAGCATCCCTGACCACAGGCGCTTGTCCAAGTGTCGGTGGTCAAGTGGACCTTGCAGCAAAGCGCGGAACTAAGGGCCCACCTGATGTTGAGTGACACGTGCTGGTGCAAGGCGGGGACGCCACACTGGGAGAAGTTGTGACGGCTAGGGACGGCATAGTGAGGTGCCACAGTTGCCATCAGGTCCGGGAAGGCGGGAGTTTCAACAAGCCGGAACGCCAACATCTCCTGAGCCAGCAGTTTAGCGATGTTGGCGTTCTAGGCTTGCGTGGGTGGGTGGTTAGCGGTGTATTTCTGCCGGCGCTCCAATGTCTGAGAGATGGTGGGTTGTTGTAAAGAAGCGCCTGATGGTGCCTTTGATGGTGCAGGAGAAGGAGATAAGACAGAAACAGGGGAGGATGAGGGAGAAGTCAACAAAGTGGCAGAAGCAGATGAAGTGATGTCCTGGCTCGTCCTCTGGAGTGCATCGCCAGCACTATGAGCAGAGGCAGTGGCATGAACGGCGGGCGACGTTTTTCCTGCCGTTGCTGCCTGCCACTGATTCCAGTGCTTGGATTCCAAATGACGGTGCATTGAAGTGGTGGACAGGTTGCTCTTCTCAGGGCCCCTACTCGATTTCGAGAGGCAAATTGTGTAGACGACACTATATCTGTCCTCGGCGCATTCCTTGAAAAAACTCTACACCTTCGAGAAACGTGCCCTCGATGGGGGAGTTTTTCTGGGCTGGGTACAAAAGGGAACATCTTCGGACATTCCGGGTCTGGCCTGGCTTCGGCAAAGCTGTTGACCTCTGCCTCTAGCTACCCTTTTTGGTGCTGCACCTGCCTCAACATCCACACTACTTTCCCAGCTTGACATCCGCCTTGTCCAGGTGGGGTCGGTGTCCTCGTCGTCCACCACCTCCTCTTCCAACTCCTGTCTCGCCTCCTCCTCCTGCACAATGCGCATGTCAACTGGCTGCCCTGACAGCAACTGCATCTCATCGTCGTCGATGAGGGTGGGTTGCTGGTCATCCGCCACCAAATCGACCGGAGATGGAGGAGACTCTAGTGTTTGAGCATCTGGACACAGATACTCGTCTGTTAGGTCCGTGGAATCGCGAAATGGAGGGGCAGGTTGCGGTACAGTCAAAGGAAGGGAGAACAGCTCTGGGGAGCAGGGACAGTTGGGGTTATTGTTCTGGGAAGATTGGGAATTTTGGGTGGAAGGAGGACAAGACTGTTGGGTAAGAGGAGGTAGAGGCTGACTGGCTGGTGGACAATGTGCTTTAAGCGTTATCCGACAGCCATTGTAAGACCTGTTCCTGGTTCTCGGGCCTACTAAGGTATGTACCATTCAGCCTAGTTAATGTGGAACTTTTGTGCAAAGTGCAGAACTTAGGGCCTGCCTGATGTTAAGGGACACACGCTGGTACAAGGCTCAACTCACCCTAAGTGCCAAAAACACTGCTGGTGCAAGGCTCTACTCATGCCAAGGGCCTCAATCTCTGCTGGAAGCTCAGCTTAAGGTCCTGTAACTTTGTTTGGAAGGGCTCATGTTAAGGGCTAGAAAAGTGAATTTTGGAAGGTCTTACCACATCACATCACACACACACACACACACACACACACACTCAAAATGACAGTTAAGGGTGAGGGCTTTTGGATTTCCCATTGTCTATTCCATCCGTGGTTGTCATGGGGAACGTGATTTAAAGGGGTGGTTGTTACTGTTTGTTGAGCTTAAATTGGGGTTTGTGTCCATCCATTTGGGGAGTAAAGAAGGTTTCCAGGTATTTTCCCACTTTGATAGAGGTTTTTTTGAATGTGTAAAGTGTGTAGTTGTTAGGCTGTGATGCTGGGGTAATAGAGGGTCTTTGGTGTGTTAGATGCCCCCAGACATGCTTCCCCTGCTGTCCCAGTGTCATTCCAGAGGTGTTGGCATCATTTCCTGGGGTGTCATAGTGGACTTGGTGACCCTCCAGACACGGATTTGGGTTTCCCCCTTAACGAGTATATGTTCCCCATAGACTATAATGGGGTTCGAAACCCGTTTGAACACACGAACAGTGAGCGGCTGTTCGAATCGAATTTCGAACCTTGAACATTTTAGTGTTCGCTCATCTCTAAATATTATCACTAGAGATGAGCGAACAGTAAAATGTTTGAGATTCAATATTCGTTTCGAATAGCCCCACAATATACAACTATTTGAATGAATATCGAACCACATTATAGTCTATGGGGAAAAATGCTTCGTTTCAGGGGAAGCCACACTTCGACTCAGGAGAGTCACCAAGTCCACTATGACACCCCAGGAAATTATGCCAACACCCTGGAATGCAACTGGGACAGCAGGGGAAGCATGCCAGCGGGCATCTAACAAGCCCAAGTACCTGTATTACGCCACTATATTGTCGGCATCCATGTCAGCTTGCGATATCCGGCAGCTGACTTTTTCCCATAGGAATGAATTGACCAGCGTTGATTGGCCGAATGCCATACAGAGTACAGCATTCAGTCAATCGGCGCTGGTTCTGCTGGAGGCTCGTCTGTGAGGAGGCGGAGTCTAAGATCAGTCCACAGCAGTCTCCATTGTGGTCCGATCTCAGATGTAGCAGAGCTGGCCATGCGCTCAGCTCTACTACATCCAACAATCCCTCCATCTACTCCTTCTGTCACACACAGCTCTGCACTATACCCAACCATCCCTCCATCTACTCCTCCTGTCACACACAGCTCTGCACTACACCCAACCATCCCTCCATCTACTCCTCCTGTCACACAGCTCTGCACTACACCCAACCATTCCTCCATCTACTCCTCCTGTCACACACAGCTCTGCACTACACCCAACCATTCCTCCATCTACTCCTCCTGTCACACACAGCTCTGCACTACACTCAACCATCCCTCCATCTACTCCTCCTGTCACACACAGCTCTTCACTACACCCAACCATCCATCCATCTACTCCTCCTGTCACACACAGCTCTGCACTACACCCAACCATCCCTCCATCTACTCCTCTTGTCACACACACAGCTCTGCACTACACCCAACGACCATTCTATCTACTCCTCCTGTCACACACACAGCTCTGCACTACACCCAATATTCCCTCCATCTACTCCTCCTGTCACACACATCTCGGGTGTAGCAGAGCTCAGCGCACACTCAGCTCTTCTACATCATGCCAAAGTACCTGTATTGCGCCACTATCTCGTCGGGATCCCTGTCAGCTTGCGATATGCAGGAGCTGAATTTTTCCATAGGAATGCATTGACCAGCACTGATTGGCCGAATTCCATACAGAGTACAGCATTCGGCCAATCAACGCTGGTTCTGCCAGAGGAGGCGGAGTCTAAGATTGGACCACAATGGAGACTGCTGTGGACCGATCTTAGACTCCGCCTCCTCACAGATGAGCCTCCATCAGAACCAGCGTTGATTGGCCGAATTCTGTACTCTGTATGGCATTCAGACAATCAACACTGGTCAATGCATTCCTATGGGAAAAAGTCAGCTCCCGCACATTGCAAGCTGACAGGGATCCTGACCAGATAGAGCCCCAAAGAGCTGTGTGAGTAACATTCCCACCTAAATAAAGGTAATCCCTAGCTAACCCTGTCAGTACATCTATCCCTGTCTCACAGTTACATAGTTTATGGTCTCATATTACCCGAATCTGGTGCAAAAAAAGCGACAGGGAAGGTGGGAGGGGATACAAATTTTTAGTGCGTTTGCCACATGGTATTCGATTGTAATCGAATACCTCAAACAACCTGATATTCGATTGAATATCAATTCAATCGAACGCTGTTCGCTCATCTCTAATTATCACACACAATGGGGGGCGTTTATCAGGCCTCTTGCACCTTTTTACTTCTTATTCTGCAGGTTTTTTAATGTTTAAGGCTGGGTTCAAACAGGGATTTTTGAACCAGATTTTGACGTGGAGGCCACCTCAGAATCCGGTCCAATAAACGGTTTGCCACAACAGGATGGCAGTGCAGTGCATTGGCATCCAGTCACAGCATTCCGCTCCGGATTAGGCCCAAATGAGTGGGCCTAGTCGGGATGAAGTGTTCACACCACGGACGCTATGGCGGATTCCACAGCAAGAAAGGGTAGGTAGCTTCTTTTTTCCATGAGCAGCACAATCACGTCAATGGGTGGCATTTTTTGGACCAGATTCTGAGACGGATTCCGCGTCAAAATCCGGTCCAAAAATCCTCGTGTGAACCAAGCTTTACACTGTGTGTTCAGGATTTATTTTTCTTTTTTTTGTTTTTGCTTATTTCATGATGGAGAAAGTGGGTGTGATTTATCTGGTGTAACATTTTACATTACATTCATAACGTGAGCAAACAAAGCACAACTGCACTCCACTACCTGGGTAATTTAAAACCATTCAAAATATACGACAGCACTGGTATCACAATTTCATCTCGATATCAATTTGCACAAGACTTATTAAATCTCGTGCGCTTTTTTAGTAAATTTGGCATATGAGAATAAATCTCAGAAAAAAAGATCTATGCAACTAGAAAAGCTGTAAAAAGATGAGGATAATAAATTCCACCCACTGCTTCTTATAGCTGTAATCTTTCATCAAATAAATTGCAATTTATTTTTCCAGGCCTTACATTGGACATACACGACTATAAAATACAAACAAAACATTATGTGATCTTGTAGTACGGTATTGGATGAACTTGTGTTTTTGGTGTACCTGTTATCATATATCATAAGAAAAACAAATGTCTTTCCATCAAAGTATGCTTTAATCATTCGGAGGAAGTTCTGTGGCACAGCTACTCAACTGAAATGTTATTTGCTGGATATATGCTTTGTAACTTTGTTGCCAAATGGAAGTGATTTCACATTTTTTCCTTACAGATACATTTAGAACAATAATGAACTATGCCACATCCTTTGCAAGCTCCATTAAAAGTGTATATAAAAACATCTTTAAGTGTCCCAGATTGTTGTATAATGGAAGAAAATTATATCCAAGTGTACAAAAACTTTTATCCTCCATTAGCTGTACAGCTAAATTGTTAGTTCTCTTAGATTTCTATTTGAGTGAGGAAGATACACTATGTGAATGTCTGTGCTTATAAGTACCAGGGAAAAAAGCTACTACTTATGTATTATACATTGTACACCCTGTCGGCCTCAAATATTATCAGCAGGTTTGCACTTACAAAAAGTGACTATTTTAGCCCCAAATTAGTTTTACCAATACTAGCTCTGAGAAAATCCTGTAAAAATGGATGAAGCATACCTAGCCCTGTATAACATGAACCATCTGTTCTACAGGAAGGATATGTGTTATCCTTGGCAACCAATCTGATGTGAATGGTGAGGTTTTTTGTGGAATAAACAGAAATGAATATTCAGGCAATATAAGCGGACACTAGGGATTACACAACAAAAGACAGAGGGACATACACTCACCGGCCACTTTATTAGGTACACCATGCTAGTAACGGGTTGGACCCCCTTTTGCCTTCAGAACTGCCTCAATTCTTCGTGGCATAGATTCAACAAGGTGCTGGAAGCATTCCTCAGAGATTTTGGTCCATATTGACATGATGGCATCACACAGTTGCCGCAGATTTGTCGGCTGCACATCCATGATGCGAATCTCCCGTTCCACCACATCCCAAAGATGCTCTATTGGATTGAGATCTGGTGACTGTGGAGGCCATTGGAGTACAGTGAACTCATTGTCATGTTCAAGAAACCAGTCTGAGATGATTCCAGCTTTATGACATGGCGCATTATCCTGCTGAAAGTAGCCATCAGATGTTGGGTACATTGTGGTCATAAAGGGATGGACATGGTCAGCAACAATACTCAGGTAGGCTTTGGCGTTGCAACGATGCTCAATTGGTACCAAGGGGCCCAAAGAGTGCCAAGAAAATATTCCCCACACCATGACACCACCACCACCAGCCTGAACCGTTGATACAAGGCAGGATGGATCCATGCTTTCATGTTGTTGACGCCAAATTCTGACCCTACCATCCGAATGTCGCAGCAGAAATCGAGACTCATCAGACCAGGCAACGTTTTTCCAGTCTTCAATTGTCCAATTTCGATGAGCTTGTGCAAATTGTAGCCTCAGTTTCCTGTTCTTAGCTGAAAGGAGTGGCACCCGGTGTGGTCTTCTGCTGCTGTAGCCCATCTGCCTCAAAGTTCGACGTACTGTGCGTTCAGAGATGCTCTTCTGGCTACCTTGGTTGTAACGGGTGGCTATTTGAGTCACTGTTGCCTTTCTATCAGCTCGAACCAGTCTGGCCATTCTCCTCTGACCTCTGGCATCAACAACGCATTTCCGCCCACAGAACTGCCGCTCACTGGATGTTTTTTCTTTTTCGGACCATTCTCTGTAAACCCTAGAGATGGTTGTGCGTGAAAATCCCAGTAGATCAGCAGTTTCTGAAATACTCAGACCAGCCCTTCTGGCACCAACAACCATGCCACGTTCAAAGGCACTCAAATCACCTTTCTTCCCCATACTGATACTCGGTTTGAACTGCAGGAGATTGTCTTGACCATGTCTACATGCCTAAATGCACTGAGTTGCCGCCATGTGATTGGCTGATTAGAAATTAAGTGTTAATGAGCAGTTGGACAGGTGTACCTAATAAAGTGGCCGGTGAGTGTATTTGCTATCGAAAATTCACTGGTATTCTTGCACAATTTGTTCCCAAAACCTGTCCTACATGCTTAACACCACATTTATTAACTGTTTTAGACAATTTCTGACAGTTTCTGCACCTTGTATGACTAATTGGCAGGACTTAGAGAAAAAGGGAAGGGCTTACCAGGAAAGTGGGCAAAGCTTATCTCCTTCCCAGTCATATAGTGAGGGCAAAGGAGCTGTAGCCCTGCTTACACAGTGGACAGTGGCTGTATTGAACAGCAGACACCCGACTCTAATAGCCACAATCAGTGGCAGCACAATCCTGGCTTATAAACCAATTGGTTGCTATGGTGAATTACAAACTGCAGCATTATTTTATCCATGGTAGAAGCATAAAATCTGTAATGGCACCATAGTACTGGGATGATCTCTTTTACCCAGAATGTCTGAGGCAGGTGGTGATCAATGTCATACTTAGCTTTTCCTTGTATGAAAGACAGGCAAATGACCCCAAAGTATATAATAAAATCATGTGGGCAAGTTTTGCATGGATCCTCCCACATTATAGCAAACCAAGCAACCTGAGCAGTTGTCATCAATGTTTGAGTAACCCAGGTCAGTATCTTAGATACTGTCAACTTTGTCAGGTTTTCTCATGCAACAATGTCAAGAGTATGCTACAAAGGGAGAACATCAAGCAATAGAGAATCCTGTGGATGTAAACAGTTCATCAATAAAAGGAGTAAGAGGAGTACGTCAAAAATCCACAGGTTGTGCATGGTCAAGCAAATACAGCCAAATACAATCCCACCAGCCTCCAATATACCCGAAACAGAAAACTGTCTTTATTAGAGATGGGCTGAAATTAGAGTGATGGAAGCAAGTAGGCAAGACTCCAGTGGGAAAAGAGAACAGCAATCAAATCATGAATAGTAAAAAAAAATATATTACATCTGGTTATGAGAAGATGAATCTAGATTTCTGATGTACCATGCTAATAGGAGGGTCATATTTTGGTGCAAGTAGCACACATTAATGAACTTTATCAATCAGATGTCAATAGTTCAGATTCATGGAGGTAGAGTAAGGGCGTTTGTTGGATTGTTTTTTTGGCATTTCTTGGATGCTCAGATTCTTGTAGATGATATCCATGTATCCAGTGCCGCACCTCCCATGAGGCGACCTGAAGCGAGCGCTTCAGGCGGCACTATGCCAGGGCGGCATTTTTGCTAACCTAAGCCAGTCCAGGACAAGCTGTCCTGGACTGGCTTATCACCGAGCGGTGGTTTGGGGAGGCCGCTGGAGCAGCGCTGCTCCAGCAGCCTCCCCTCACGCTCAGGCAGAGAGCAGGCAGTCTCCGGGCCTACTCTCTGCCGGCGAACGGGGCTAAACCCCGCCCTCTTCACTCGGCCACGCCCCGATCCGCACGGCCACACCCCTGATCCGCCCGACCACGCCCCTGATCCGCCCCCTCCTCCGGCGGGGGGGGGCGGCTTTCTGCAGTTAGCCTCGGGCGGCGAAAGGAGCAGGCTCACCCCTGCATGTATCCCATGGCAAATTATTGAGGTTCTCAAGTTCTACAGTGTATACAGAATACTTGGAGTTAAAGCAGTTTTCCAGTTCTTTTTAATTGATGATCTGCCCTCAGGATGGGGTCATCAATAACATATAAATAGAGGCTCAACAGCTAGACACCCGATACGCCCACCAATCAGATGTTTGAAGGTGTCAGATGCAAAGTTGCATCTGTACAGACCACAAAACTTTTGGAACAATGCCCTGTGGACAGAAGAAGCCAAATGCTTGTCCATAGTGCACAGCACCATAAATAGACACAGCATATCAGTGCACAAATCTAATACTGACCATCTAGCATGGTGGTGAAGGACTGGTGATTTCGGTTTGTTTTTCAGCCATCTAAGGCTTTTCCATTTTGTCTTCATGTTTGTCAAATAATGAAACATTAGAATCTGTTGTGTGCTGTTATACATCTTAGATAGTTATCTAACTGTAAGACCTTCTAAAGAACTAGTGTTTTTCTATTATGTCTTGATTTGTATAACTATTGACTTCACAAAGGGTGTAGTTTGGTTTTCCCTAGGCTGCATCATATATCCAGAGTGCATGACACCACATATAAAATATTGCTGTGCTGTGCTTCCTATATCCAGTATGCTTCATAAGTTATATTTTTGTAAAAGCAACTTTCGGACAAATGAAATGTATTGTTGCACGCAAGATTCATGTCTTGTGACACCAATCATATTAAAACCTCCTGCCTATAATGGTGTCAGGCTGTCTCATGCCACCAAAAGAGCTCTGACCCATTGAGAAGGTGTCCTGAAGGCGTCCTGTGGATCTGGTGCCGGCAAATGCTGTCAGTTCTGTAACTTGAATTTTGGCACCTACATGAATAAAAATATATATATATATATATATATATATATATATATATATATATATATATATATATCCTACAGCTGTGAAAACCATTCCTGAAAATTTTTCTTTTACATGTAGAAGGGTACATTATCCTGCAGGAATAGATCACCGAAATTAGGAAATACCATTACAATGAAAATGTTTATAGATCTGTCTCTCCTTACCTGTTCTCTTGGTTGGACATGCTCAGATACTATATGTGTGTGTAAAAAAATAAGTAACTTTTTCTAAAAACAACCTGATTTTATGCTATGTTATTATGAAGTGATAGACTATCATATACATATAAATGTATAGCTATTCAGTTTGGGGGCGGGGGATCACAGCCTTTTAAAGCTTTTGTTAAAATGTTTTTATATTGTGTTGAATTAGGTTCATGAAGAACTGGAATCTTTAACAAAACTGGTTGGATACATCTGTACTTGGTTTTGCCCAAAGCATAAAACGTTCTTTGCTTGCTTGCCTTCTTCCTATAGTGCCATTCTTTGCCAGGTAAACAATGCACAAGCACCTAGCCATCTATATGATATAAGGGTCAGTTCACACGTGAAAACCGCCTAGCTTATTTGTGCGAGGTAAAAAACCTCGAGGAGTTTTTTTGATGCTGTTTTTTGCATTCCACGCGGTTTTTGACGAGGTTTTTGACGCGGTTTTCGCTAGCGGTTTTCGCTAGGGTTTTTTTTTCCTATATGTGCTATAGAAACTGCAGGCGAAAACCGCGCGTTTTTTTGCAAAAAACCGCGCGGTTTTGTGTGCAAAAAACCGCGCGGTTTTTTACCGCGCGGTTTTCGCCTCCCATTCACTTCTATGCAATTCTTCAGGCGTTTTCCGCCTGAAGAAAGGTCATGTCGCTTCTTCAGGCGGAAAACGCTAGGAGGAAAAAAAAAGCTAGTGGTCTACATAGACCACCATGTTAAAGGAGAGGTTTTTGAAGCGAATTCCGCTGTCAAAAACCTCCCCTTTGCCCACGTGTGAACTAGCCCTAAACATGTGGTTTAACAGATCACCATTATCCCATTCTGATGCTCACATATCCATTGAAGGTTCTTTCAGGGTTGGACAGTGAACATCATAAGTACTCTGACTATGCAGCCACATAGCACATTGCTATGCACGGTTCTGACAACTTTTTATCATAGCCAGCAATTTTTGCTACAGAAATTCAGTGGAATTAGACTGAATAGACTAGTCTTTGCTCCCTATGTGCCTCAATGAGCCTTCAGTGTCTATCAATCTATTACTGGTCAGTTGTCTTCTTACTGAGAATACCTCAGAAGACCTAGCATTTTGGAGTTGTTCTGACTCAAGTCATCAAGCTATCACCGAAACAGCGCTGTCTATAGCTGGGAATCTGTTCCTTTTGGAATAGAAATACTAATTTGGCAAGTAAATCCGCATCATGATAGTAGACTTATTAACTGAGTCATGCATGATGTTAAGGATGCTGCCCTCTAGAGGACGGCGTACAGAGTGCACTTTTCTCCTAATTACATCCTGGAGAATAGATTTGCATATTTTTTACCCAGAATCCCTAGCGGAGCAGGAATGACTTGTAAGTCTCCGTACTGCCTATATAGGCACACACTCTCCCTGATGTGTACGATTATCCCCTGACCGTGGTCTATAGTCTCTCACTCTGCCAAATCAGTATCCCTGCGCTATGTTGAGGAGGTCCAAAAGACCGAAACAGCGCTGTCCTTAGCTGGGAATCTGTTCCTTTTGGAATAGAAATACTAATTTGGCAATTAAATCCGCATCATGATAGTAGACTTATTAACTGAGTCATGTATGATGTTAAGGATGCTGCCCTCTAGAGGGAAGCATACAGAGGCACTGTTCTCCTAATTACATCCTGGAGAATAGATTTGCATATTTTTTACCCAAATGACCCTTGTGACGGTCAGTCAGATTCTTTCATTTTTTGAAGATTTTGTTATGTTGTGTCCTAAGGGCCATTTTTTTTCTAACACTACACATTTGCAAATGGGTAATTGAAATAATAAAATTAGAGGGGGTTCTCTTCTGGATTAGGCCCCCTATGGATATTGCCAAACTAATTTGAGGTGACCAATTGAAACAGCATTTATATGGTCAGTATCATATAGATATAGGCTTATTCACATTCTGTTGCAATACTAACCATCAAACTTACAATACGTTCTTTGCTACTTTTCCTCAAACTACTTTTCTATACATCCTCTTCATATCATTCTAGTCATTTTATGCTTCTCCCAGATACAATTTAAAAATAGATGTGTACAGAAGCTTTTACTTTATGTGTTCTGTCAATCTGATGTGTTTACCTGCATCACACTGCAGACAGAACTGACTTTTAAAATACAGAAAATGGCTCTTAATACAATGCTTTCTGCAAATGCTCTCTAGCATTTAATAGGAATTAACCAGATATTTGTTTGATGCAAGCTACAATCTAACGTTATCATCTCTTTTCTATGTCCATTGGGAAATAACGCTTTGGGGTCATGAAACATTCTTAAGAATCAAGAAATGCTAGCACTTTGTTAGGAAAATCAAGAAAACCCATTTAATTTGTTCTTACATATAATAAAAAAGAAAAGTAGATAAAACATTATGGACATTATAAAATAGTTATAGTGTAGTAAAGAGTAAAAGGATGTACTCGCACTTAAAGCTAAAGTCCCATGCTGCATTTTCTGTTGCAGATTTTGTTGCCTTTTTTTTGTACCAAACCTATTAGTGGTTACAGAAGGAATGAGAAATATATAGGAAGCTCTTATACTTCTCTCTTCTGCTCAATGCACTTCCTGGCGTTGGCTCAAAAAATGCATCAAAATCTATAAAGGATGAAGTCAAAGGATGGTCACACCAAATATTGATTTGATTTAGATTTCTCTTTTGTTCATTCACTTCATTCTGTTAGTTGACGAAAACAAACTATTAACATTTACCTTTTTTTTTAAATTTAAATTTTATTAATTTTTTTTGACAAGTAACAAATATCCATGAGACATTTGATACAATAGAAGGATGTTGCAGAAGACATTAATACAGAGAAGCCCAAGAGTCCAAACAGCTGGTGTACAGAAATATAAGTGGCCTGTCCTTAATGAAGTATTAAAACTAGAGATGAGCGGACACTAAAATGTTCAAGGTTCGAAATCTGATTCGAGTAGCCCCTCAATACTCGACTACTCAAATCGAATATCGAACCCTATTATAGTCTATGGGGGGGAAAGTGCTCGTTTCAGGGGTAGGCAACATTCGATCAAATTATACTTACCAAGTCCATGAGTGAGGGTCGGGCTGGATCCTCCGAGAAGTCTTCTCTGTGCAGCGTCCCCGCGGCATCTTCCAGCTCTAAATTCACTCTGCCAGGCATCGGGCCTGGACAGAGCCGACTGCGCATGTCCGCTCTACAAGCGGGCATGCGCAGTCGGCTCTGCCCAGGCCCAATGCCTGGCAGAGTAAATTCAGAGCCAGAAGACGCCGCGAGGAAGCTGCACGGAGAAGACTTCTAAAGGTAGGAGAAGAACCAGCGTTGATTGGCCGACTGTATAGCATTCGGCCAATCAATGCTGGTTCTGCATCAAACTTTTCCATTCGAATAGCGAGTGGTACTCGATTGAGTACGAGTATTTAGAATACCGTAGTATTTGATCGAATACCTACTCGATCAAATACTACTCACTCATCTCTAATTAAAACACATGAACAATAAATATAATAAAGCAACTATTGTGAATAAATTCCTACTACAGTGTTATAATTTGTAAAATGATAAAAGGAAGGATTGGCCATTGGGCCATACAATTCTTCTGCTGTTAAAGGGGTGTTAACTTTTCAGAAACTAGCAAGGAATAAACGAGCAGCCAGGATGATGTTGCCCACCAAGTCTAGGCCCATAAAGCACAAGAAGAGGTAGCTTGAGTAACAGTAGAAATAAAGTGGGAGACTGCCAACCAGAGGTTGTACACAAAGGCGCAATGCCACCACATATGGAGGTAGGAGCCAGGTTGACTACATTCTCGCCAAACTGAGTCATGCATGATGTTAAGAATGCTGCCCTCTAGAGGGAGGCGTACAGAGTGCACTGTTCTCCTAATTATATCCTGGAGAATAGATTTGCATATTTTTTACCCAGAATCCCTAGCGGAGCAGGAATGACTTGTAAGTCTCTGTACTGCCTATGTAGGCACACACTCTCCCTGATGCGTACGATTATCCCCTGACCCTACATTCTCACCAACATAGAGAGTAGCCAGGCAGTTGTAATCTCATAATTTTACTTAGAGCTGCTGAGTATCTAAGATCGGTCATGTGAAGCATGCTTTCCTCTCAGTACTACTGTTTGTCAAACTATGGTTAATTTCTAATATGTTTGCCACAGTGACAAGTTCACTTTAAACCACAAAAAATAATCCATAATCAGACGGAACAGCATTAATCTGCATGGCTAGAAAAGTCTCTGTAGTATGATAATTACTAACCGTAGGATAAATCTATACAGCACATACAGAACACAACATAAAAGAATCTATTTAAAGCTAATAAATATACATCTGTAATTTCTACATTCACGACCAATTGAACTGTCTATTGGAATCCCACTGGTTTATGGCTCTCTTAATCTCTGTGTAGAATTATACCATTATGCTTATACTGTTTTTTTTTAAGACATAGCAGGCTTAAAACCCAAATGAGAAAGTAATTTGCACTAATGGTAATGGCAAATTCTGTTCTCACTTCAATCTCATTTTACACCACTTGTAACAAACCAACAACACAAAGCAATAAACACTTTCTCTTCTAAATGTTATACCATTGCATTTCTAAAACTTTCAACTTACAGAAAATTGATAAGCTGTCACCGAGAATCCCATACTATACTTACTAACACATTTTTGATGAATTTATGATTTTTCATACATCATAAGTTTTCAAGACGTGTCTCCTGTTGTTTGTATTATGTATATATTTTTAGATTGATTACATGTTCACTTCTGAAAACTGTAAATGTTAAGATATATATATATATATATATATATATATATATATGTATTTTATAATATAGCTACATCTGCATATATGTGTAACATGTGGTACAACATAGGCTTTGGAATATGTGCATAGGTTACAGAGCAACTTGGACAGACTGAGTTCTCAATGTGGATAAATGTAAATGCACACACTTGGGTAAAAATAATCTGACCCAATATTAATTTGTCCCAGAGGATAAAGCTGATGAGCTACACATAGAAAATTTTACTATATTATTTATTTAATAAAAAGCTAGGCTAAACTGCAGAAGTAGTGTGGGAAAAATTAAGTTCATCCCTTAGAATTTAAGGGGGTGAATAGCCGCCAAGTGCTGTTGATCAAATGCCCGCACGTTTAAATGACCATTATGTGACCACCTGTATAAAAGCAGAAGTTTTAGAATTTTGAGAATTGAGGCATACTGTACATTAACACAATCAACAACCTATATAGCAAGAGATCTCATGATAATATACTAATATACAATACATATATGTAGAATAAATATACCATACTAATATAAATACAAGGAAAGGTAACAAACAATACACTGTGAAACACAGCCTCTATGATACAATAATCCTCAGCCCCTAAAGAGTAGAGGATTATGACCCCCAGACAGATCACCTACTGAGTATGATCCTATTGTAGGTATGAAAAATGCTATGTCAAATGATCCTTCTAGTAACATGTAATCTGGGCAAGAAAAACTTCCACATTGATAATATAATTAGATCGTATACATGACCCATCTACTTACAGGGGTTCTCCCATCTCAGTCTTTCAGCCAGGCTGCATGCAGTGTCTGCTTTTCACTTCCTGTATTTCTCTCCCCCTCCCCATCCCCTCCTGCTGAACGGGACAAACAACACTTCTGCAGATTATACACTATGTATGTTCTTGTACAGAGTGGACTCAGTGTTATCAAATGTGTTTAATAGAGAAATAAAAGACTCGGCTTTATCAGCAAAGTGCAATTAACTGAATGGATTGCCCTGTCAGCATTGAGTAAGTGATGTCACTTGTTACCTAATTCCCAGATCTGTGGTTATAGCAATGTTGTGTAAACAATGGGAGGAATAAGGTCACATTGCAGCCAAACAAAGCAGAATTTCTAAAGCAACATATTTAGGAAAAGTCTTTAATTTACATAGTAAAACATGGGCATATATGCTTTATAAGCGAGTGAGGATTATCTGGCATAGGGAAAGAGTTTGGCAAAAGGAATTTGGCAACACCGTTAGCCACAAAAAGCACCAAAATTATGGAGCATATTTGTTGGAATCTAAGTCAAGTAAGACTTGCTTTAACATTAGATTGAATACTATTAAACTGCATCAGATTTTTGAAAACAGAGACTTTGAAAAATGTGGCCCAGTTTATGACTAGTAGTTAGTAAAACAAGAAAAAAGATGTTTAACATTACAGGTTATACTGATTCAAGATAAAGACATGTGCATATAGAACTCTATTAGCCCTTAAGTACTATAGACATAGTGTCTATCATATACCACTACCATACACATATCATTATGATAGATGCCATGATAATACTTAAGGGTTAATATAGGTTTTACCTTGTGCTTATCTGTGTATGACCACTGCTCAGAGGTATGCTGACCCCACAAATCTGGTAAATCCAGGAAGAAAGCATCCATTGCATTAGGAAGAATGGTCAAGTTATGACCCTAAAGTAATAAGAAATGTTATGTGCTATTCTCTATAACAATGAAATTACACAAACCAGAATTAACCATTACAATTAATGTGTCCTAACAGCTCCCCAGAATATCACTGTGTGAATATAACTACCACTGTTACTTTTCTTGAGCTCCTTTATATCACACATGAAATTAGATTTGTTCCATTCACTATCAGTAGAAGTTCATCCCAAACATTTGATTTTTCTGTGAATCACTGAATTCGCCGAGGAGTAAATTAAATCCATAATGAAATTATTTATTGCTAGCTGCATGCTAATAGCAAGCACATTCCTCTGGAATAAAATGTGACTCTCTACCAGGATCCCAACATACCGTATTAAATGTTTATGCACGCTTCTCATGCATTTGCATAATTCCCCTTACACTAAGTTCATGTAACTATTAATTCAGAGTTACAAAAACGTAAAAGTGAGACATAATTACATCTGATATGTTAACAACTCCCCAGTCTAAAATCAGAAACATATCTTTCTGCAGATGGTAAGGACTTTTGATTTCCTGTTAGCCAGAAGCTACACAAAATACTGCAGTATATGCATGGTTTTTGAATTCTGACAAATTTCATTAGTTTGCTAAGGATTATTCTGTCAGGCGTTTTAGGTAGACATTTTATTAGACTTGTCTTTTTAAACATTAAGTGACAGCAAGACAGCTGCATGCTTACCTTGGAAACAACATGCCTAATTTCTGCACCACTGAATGGTTCATCTCTGCATTCATTTCTTTTCCTTTCATAAAAATCAACAAATATTCTTTTATTAGCAGAAATCCATGAATTTGTAAAATGTGAAGTATATTGTCTGGACGTATAATAATAATAAGTATGTTATTTCCTTGAGTCCATCATCTAGAACAAATCTAGTTATCAGAAAGAACTGAACAAGCTACAATAGGATATGATGAAAGGTGAACTCTAGTGGATGCCTTCCAGGGCGTACAATTACATATCCAGGACAAAGCTTTTAGTAATGTACCACTAAATGAACCTTCTGCTGTATGTGAGCAAACAGATTGTGTAATGCTAGTTCCTCTACACACAAAATGACAACTTGTGTTAACAGAATCTTATGACTCATTTTCCAAGATTAAAAAAACATAGACATAAAGGATGAAAATAGAATCGGTCCAACCACTGTGTATTAAATAGTTAAAGAGACAATGAGACTTTATGGCACTAACAAAGTAAGATCTTGAGGTGGTATGTTTATGGCTAAAGCCCCACGTAGCAGGACGCAAAAAAAGCGCTGCGAAAAAAACCGTGTTGGCTCCGTATTTCAGTTTTTCCTGCAGTGCTTTTCGCAGAAAGTCCAAAAAGGACTCTGCGGACTTTCTGCTTCAATTATAGCTATAGAGAAACTGCCAGCATTTCCGTAGGTATAACTAACATGCTGCGATTTCCAAAACTGCAAGGATTTTGGAAGTTGCAGCATGTCCACTGCGTGTTTTTTTCCACAGCCTGTGGATGGCATTTTCCACTATGCAGGGATTGTTTCCACCACGTGGGGTCCTAGCCTTAAAATGGCTTTCAGAGATAGGTCATTAACATAATATCGGTGGGATCTGACACCTGGCACCCTCACCAATCAGCCGTATGAAGAGACTGCAAAGCAAAGCACCACACATTGTATAGCAGCTGTGCTTGTCATTTTCTGAACAAGACTGAGTGGCACACTGACCAACGTGACTAACGTACATAATGGCACTGGCCTGTGAGGCAGATATTGGACTCACAGGAGTGCTGCTGCTTCAGTCAACGGATCTGTGGGGTTCCAGTGTTGGTCCCCCAGCAATAAGATACTTAAATCCTGAAAACCCTTTCAAGTCTTTTTGTTTAAGGTTCAGTCATAAACTGTACAAAATTCTTACTTACATATTTACCATATTTTCCGGCTTATAAGACGACTGAGCATATAAGACGACCCCAACTTTTCCAGTTAACATATAGAGTTTGGGATATACTCACCGTATAAGACTATCCCCTCTTCTGTGGGGTACCTCTTTTTAATGCATACTTACGCCTTGGCATACTCTTTAATGTTTTTTTTTATTTGCTTTCCAGTCCCAAATAGAGATGAGCGAATAGTATTTGAAACTATAGTTTCGAATACCTTGCTCCATAGAAATGAATGGAAGCAGCAGATGCCGGCGCTTAACCCCTTGGTGTTCAGGCACTTCCATTTGTTCCTTCATTCATCCCTTCATTCATTCCATTCATTCCTATGGAGCTTCCATTCATTCCTATGGACTATTCGATCATCTCTAGTCCCGAACCATCTTTTATGTAAAGGAGGGTTCACACTACCGCCGCTGTCAGCCCTGGGATTTCCATCCTAAACCCCGGAGAAACTGGACAGGCGGCGGCTTGCCTGCGGTCTGCTTTACAACCCATTCAGAAAAGTTTTGAGGGTTAAAAAGTCGTTTTATACGCTAGATAATGCGGTACAACTGGATAGTGTCACCGTGTTAAATAGCATGATGGAGAGGATGTTTGGACTCTCAGCACCCTGGGCTGAACCTTGCTACCACCCTTCTCTATCAGTCATACTGCAAGATTCTTCTATTTATCAAGCTCCAGAAGAAGGTCCTAGACTGGCTATAATGAAGTTTCTGCCCATCCAAGACTCTTTTATCTGATACATAATTTGATATTGGCCCATTGGAGAGATGCTGTTCCTTCTAAGATGTCTCATTTGAAAGCTAAAGTAAACACTGTTCTCTGGTTGCAGAATTTTGTGTATCTAAAAGGAGGCATATAAAATAAATTTAAAGACCTTTGAGCCCTGTGGTTACATTCCGCTGGCTCGGCTCAGAGGACTCTCCTTGCTGATTGAAACCAGCTACAGCTTTGATACCTCTATGGGAAGCTGGACACTGGCCCGCCTAATGATACTTTCTACCCGATGCACTAACTGAGGTTATATTCACTCTTCAGTGCTGTACCAATCTCTAAAATGTGTGTTGTAGATATCTCTGCTCTGTAATTATACCCATTTTAATCCTAGGATTTATTTGGTAATGCTTCCCCTATGTATTGGACTTGTTGGTAACCTCAGGGACTCTAGACTACTCCAGGTTATCTGTTGGTGACCATGTTCACACAATTCATGTTTACTGTGGATGGACAGAGTTGGGATTGAGGGATGAGGTAGGGAAGACTGGGGGATGGGGCTTTTGGAAATAGTTTTTCTTTTTTGTTTTTGAAAAGTTCAATAAAAACTCAGTCTTCTGTATTAAACATGGTATTTTTATATGTTTAGAACGGCAACAAATGTCTTTTTTTCTAAGTTATTTTATTCATATTTCATTTTTATTATCTTTATTTTAAACATTGTAATAACAAAATGTTGATATTTCCATAGAGGCAAATTTGAAATTAAAATGTGGAGCTGTAGTACAGGAATATTCATCACATCACTGGACTTTCTGCTATGCAGAGAACTGTAACAGAGATAACTCTTTTATGGTAAGATAATGATTAATCCATTGTGTTGTCATGCATGATTTCTCTTTATATCACAGCCAGCCTTATATTTCAATAACTTTAAAGCAAGTCATTAAATGATAATTTGTATGCGTCGCTACATTTATTTAGAAATATAGTGTACTAAACAGTTAATGCTGCTCCAGATGAATTAGTTTAAAATATTGCGTTTTATTTCCCAAGTCTGTAAATTTGCTCTGAAGATGGACATAAAAAAAAGTTGTAAAGCTGTAAAATATAAAGTAATTCTCATGTCAAATGTATGGGTAGAAACATAATACTTAATATCAAGAGACGTGTTTTTATTTGTGTGCAGTGAGATCGGCTAACACATGAACTGTGTACATCAAGGCTGTCATGGGTTAAGTATATTTGCAATTATATGAAATAAACCTAAATCTTAAATTAGAGAAAAAAATTATAAAGAAAATTGCATACAGATAGATGCGTTATGCAGAAATATTGTAGATTATATTAAAGATAGATGTTATATTCTAAAATGAAGCTCCTGTACGTTACCATATCCTTCTCAGCTGACTGATTCTTAGCAGTGTCAGATAAATATATGCTTATATACACCTAAATAACACTCTATACAGCAGCAGGATACAAAGTGCCATAGAGTTTGATATAGAATCCAGATAAATTTTCTAATAGTATCTTGAATCTAGACAGTACAAGACTCTAGAAACATATTACTTGCAGAGCTCAGATAAATCAGAAAAGTCAATAGGATTTCTAAGGGCCATAACAAAAAACATTGCCTACTTGGTATTCTATTAGGTAAAGCTGTAATGGTAATAACTTTTGTTATCACAAGTACTTAAGACATTAATAATTATAGTCCCAGTCTAGTTATATAGGACAGTGAAGTGGACTATAGTTAGATCCTTGGGTTCTAGGTCAGTAAAGAGGTTAATTTATTAGTCACTAAGGTATTCAAAGATTAAAACCAGATTTTAGGTTGTTCTAAGGAGTGGAACAAGTTCACACCAATATCCCTGATTCTCTATGGTAGTGAAGTATTTCATAGTAAAATCCATGGGGTCTAGTGTAGTGAAATATTTAATGACCACCTACCTAGTGGTCTATATTAGTGAAGGGTTTAAAACTCATTTTTCTGATGTCAAGGATATTTAAAAACAAGTTCATGAATATGTGGTAAGGGTATGTACTTGACAACTTTACTTGAACTATCACACCTTCCCATACTGTGTAGCAGCCGGGAAAAGCACTACAAGCTCAATCCCATTGACTTTGTTAGACAACAGAAATGTAGTTTCTGCTGTAAAATGTGAGAGTTTGACAAAGCCTAAGGCGATGTCAGGATTCTCAGTTCAGCTGCTATACCGTTAAGGTTACCATGTCAACCTAGAAAGCTTCTGCAGTTTCAAAAGTTCCCTGAGATTGAAAATTAGTATCTGGGGAGGCATATATAAGACCCCTCCCTCCTGACCCAGGTTGCCTGCTAATTTAGTTCTCTAGTTTGGTTCAAGAACTGATCGTGTGTATATTGGATTGCTGCATTCTGACCATTGCTTGTTTTCTGGTTGTTTGTTTGCCTGCTGATTCTGCCATTAACGTACCCCTTCGGATTTGTCCCTGGGCTTCCTATTTGATATCATTTTTTTCTCCTAATTCTGTACCCGATTATTTTGTTTTTGATGCTTTTTCTGGATGATTATTCTCCTGTTTCTGATCTGCTCTGCAAGTTAATTGTGGGTTCCAGTTTGGTTTCACTTAGTGGTGTGTTTATTTTTGGAACAGTTTCTGTTGTTGATAATTCAGCAAAGACCAACTAGCCTTGCCGCTGATATAAGAGAGTTAGGGGTCTGTTGCTATATCGCAGTCCTGTGCTGGTTTTAGATAGCTTGTTCTTCTGCTCATAGTCAACCAGTTTCTGCTTTTGCTGAAATTTGCTCTTGCATCTCAACCAAAAAAGGCGACAGTTAGCTTTCTCACCATCTCTGTGTATGTGACATGATAAGGTTGTGTATCTGGCTCAACTCAGTCAAACCCCTTCTCTATCACTGTTGAGGTTGAAACAATGAAAGGGTACTGGATTAGCTATTGAAGTGAGCCAGACAGAAGCCCCTTCATTATATCATCAACGGGGCAAGAGTTAAGAAGTTTTTTAACGCAAACTGAGGTTGTATAGGAACATCAGAGCTTACAGAAGAAATTCCATTTCCAGAACCCTGTAATAGGAACTGAAACCAGGCTATCAGTTTTCAGAATTAAAGTACATTGTATTGGTGAGTTTCATTAATTTACATGTGCAAAACTGACTTATGTCGTCGGACATCCGATTTATTAGAAACTAACATGAAACCTAAAGTCAATTTTCATTAAAACAATGTATCAGTCTGCGTATAATATCACTTTAAAAGCTTTCTTTTAAGACTGACAAGATAACTTTAGAGTCTGTTGAGGTCTGACGGCATCACTAAAACTAAAAGAGTACTGTTCTTCTGCTACTACAGAAGGATGACAACTACAAACAGGCTTTTCCATGCTGCATCTAAAACTGTATTCAGATGAATAATTTATTTAGATAAAACAAACAGTGCAGGCCTTTGTATGTTTACAGTGTAGCCTGAGAAAATCTCAGACTGCAAACACTGATATGTACTACCGACATTGCGGGTCTGAATGAAAAACTAAAATGGTAAACAGAGTCAAAGGCTGAGTTCACACAGAGTTTTTTGGTCAGGAATTTGGTCAGGAATCCGCTTCAAAATCAGCCTCCAAAAAAAGCCTCCCAATACAACTCTATTGGGAGGCTTTTTTTGGAGGCGGATTTTGAGCCGGATTCCTTACCAAATTCCTGACCAAAAATAACACTGAAGCAACCTCTTGATTAAAAACTTGATAATGTTTATTATTAATCCAGTAAATCATATTCAACACAAACCCTTGCATATGTTTAACATGTTTCAGACAGAAGTCTTTGATAGAGGAATTGAAAAAAACGGAATTGTGTATGGCCGAATTCACTAAAGAGGACCTTTCACCACCTCCAACAATTTAGGTTCTTAGCATCTGTTAATAGTCACCACCCTTCTGATTCCAGCACTGTTGGAATTTTCTCTCAAGGCCCCGCCATTGCTGAGCAACAAGTGCAGTTAATTTTGGTGCCTGATGTGCTATTTAAAGTCGTTAATGTAGGAAGGGTAGTGTCAGGCAGGGAGTGTGGTTCAGAGCTCCAATCAGAGGCAGCCGGTGTCAGAGCTCAGAATTAAACCCCTTGTCTGCTTTTGCATGATACCACCCTCCTGACCGAAAGAGACTAAAAAACATATCAGGGAACAAAACTAACAGCATTGATTGCTTGGGAACAGTGGGGCTAGAGAAAAAATTCCAACTGTGCCAAAATAACAGACGCTAAACACTGAAGTTGATCGTAAAAGGTCCTCTTTAACTTCTAGTCTCTCAGGATGAGACTGCTCCAAGGATGTAAAAATCGTTTGTCTGAATGGTCCCTACCACCATTCAGAAAATGTGTTACTGGTACTTTCAAACCATTTCTACAATCCTGTCTATATATTCCATTGGTAGAAAGTAAACACTATAAACAATCTATAGACATTTGTGAAGCCACAATGAAAAACTACTTTATGCAGCAGAGGTAATTTGGTACTATAGTGGTAGTTCCTCTCCTACCTCTCAAAAGCTAAGAAAAAATAAGAATAAATTAAACACTGAAAACATGTCAGGAGAAAAACTAAATATTACAGGGTACTAGAAGTAAGTCTCGGATAGAATAATGATGAGAATCTTATTATATTGATAAAATTTCCACTATAAGACATAGTACAGTGACACAGATTTCATTTGTACTTTATAACAGTCACATAATTAGTGGAAGGGAGAGATTACCAATTAAAATGAGATCTATGTTCCTGAGAAACTGCAGTAAATTAATATAAATATTCCCATTTATAGTTATATTGAATGATGTATAATTAAAAATTCAATTACACTGATTCAGCTTAATTTCTTCAAAGACTTGTGACTATGAAATGGTAATGACAAAATAATTCTGCAGTAATTATAGGGCACAATTACAATCTTAGGAAATAATTCTAAACACCATTGGCTATAGCTGGTGAATGATTTTTACAATTGTGCAAATGCAGGTGCATGTTTTATAGGCGTTCCCTTTAGTGAGTAGTAGGTAACTTCACAATTGTAGTTTATCGAAAGCTTTTATTGGTTTAAAGTAATATTTGTTCTACAAAGTACATGATTTTAATAATAAGTTTGTAATCCTGCCATTAGAATGTTTTAATCATGTAGACATTATGGATATCAATGGATATCAATCTATTAATTATCGAACTGAGATCCCCAAATCAGAGGCTTAAAGACAGGGTGCTAGCTATGTACCGATTATCCTGAGTCACTATTCCACTGATAGCACTCACTGAAGATATCTTGGTGTCTCTACCCACCTTTATAACACTGTCTGCTGCACCTGTAATGGGAGTCTGAGCATTATGGGAAGTTCATGAAAGTAAACGTGGATACTATACACTGATGAAACTGTAAGAGAGACTTTCAAGTAGAAATAAAGGACAAATATTCTAAGATGAAAGGTATTGGGTAGTCTAATTAAATCACAGTTAACTTATCCCCAGTTGTGTAAGGACATGCTAGTGGTTTAGTGGCTCCTAAACATGGTGACCCTTTAACTATTGTAAAGCTTTTAATGCGCAGTGCCAGTTCTAAAGCTGAGCTGGCACCATAAGAGTCTCAGGGTGGGTTAACACCTGCGCCCGGTCTCCGCTATGCAGGTTTCCATCTTCTGCTTGAGAAACTGGACAGAAGATGGAAACCAGCAGAAAGTTTTCAAACCCATTCACTTGCCTGTGAGTGTTTTCTGCCTCTCTGCAGCAAAACCGTTTTCTTTTAACTGGACGCAAAGAAGGACTTGCAGGACTTTGTGTCTGGTTAAAAAAAAAATGGTTTCGCCACGGAGAGGCACAAGACGCTCACGGGCGGATACTGACTGCCGGGTTTCCGTCTCCTGTCCAGTTTCTCGGGCAGGAAGCGGAAACCCACAAAGCGGAGACTGGGCGCAGGTGTGAACCCGCCCTCAGCTGTAACTTGCAGTGGCACATGTGCCAGTAGAAAACACCAATTGCAGTTGTTTACTGTGAATTATGACTGGCACTATCTAAGTAATTGTGTATTATTGTGGCCGCCAAACAAGGCCTGTCATCTTTACTTATCCGGCCATGTATGATTTATTCTTTATAGTTGTATATGCACTTGAGAAAGGGATACCTGCCCGAAATGCATCGTGATCAATTATCAATAAAGTTCTTGAAGATTATTGATCCGGTTGATGGTTTGTGTGTGCTTCACCCCACTCCTCAGCTACCTGATTGGTCCTAGACCCTGAGGGACTCTTGTCTATCTTTACCCATCCATCAATTTGTTCTCAAGACAAAAAAATATTGTACTGTAGGGTATTGTATTAGGAATCAGAAGATCTCATAATCCAATTCCCCCGGACTAAAAAAAGAAAAGAAGAAATTTTAATAAAATGATTTTATAATGTTAAAAACATAAAAAGATTCAAAATAAAGAAAAGACAGTTAAAAACATGTTCACATTCTTTATAATATACAAATAAATAATAAATAATGCAAACTGGTACATATTTAGTATGATCGTGTTTGGAACTCACTATAAAAATAATGCATTACATAGTAAACACCATAAAAAATATAGCTAAAAAAATGCCAGAAATGCTGTGTTTTGGTCATTTTCCTGTACACAAATTTTATGAAAAAGTGATCAAAAGTACTATGTGTGCTAGAATAGTATTAATAAAAACTATAGCTCCCTCGCAAAAATCAGCACAATGGAGAAATAAAAAAAATGTATGACTCTCAAACCGTGAGGTCACAACTCATGTTATTATTTTTTTTAAATAACAGTACATATTGTGAAAAGTGAGTAAAACATCAGATAACAATATATGTTTGATAGCCAGGTAATCATATTGACCAATAGAATAAGAATAAGAAAAAGTAGTTATTTATGTTAGTTAGTTAGTTAGTTAGTTAGTTATGTGCTTTACGGTGAATGGTACAAAATTTATAATTTTTCATCCCTGTCAGAAAGTGTTAATAACATTTTTCCAATATGAGATAGGCATCCCAATAAGTTACCAACAAGAAATAAAAAATATCCCACATAATACAAGCTACATTGGCATTACAAAGTGAGGGCTAGTTCACACGTGGCAAAATGGTCAGGATTTTGACGCGGAATATGCATCAAAATCCTGCCGAATCCCATTGAAATCAATGAGAGCCGGTCATTTCCTTTTTCCATGAGCGATTTGCTCCCGCTTATGGAAAAAAGAAGCGAGCTGCCCTTTCTTCAGGTGGATTCCACGGCTGATTCAGTCATATGACTCATGTACTAATTGTGCCAATTATTATTTATAATAATTAAAATTAATAAAAAATAATTAATACAAATAAAATAAACTAATTCTTATGTGTTATTATAAACCCTAGTTGATTGTTGTATACTTTGTCTGTTACACAAATTATTTACATTGGGTTGACAATAGTAAGTCTTGTTAATCTATAACTACCTGTGATCACAATCTTTACCACTGACCACATGATGTGGACAACACTGAAATGCAATAGCTGAACATTTTTAGGCTACATCACCGTACACAGTAGGATCAAATAGTTTTATACTAGGCAATCTGGGAAACATCCTTCTCTTCCTTAAAGGGGTTGTCCAGGATAAACTAAAAATTTACCCCTAAAATAAACTCCCTCCCTCCACCTAACTTCTAATTTACTTCAATTGAAAAACTCTATAATGAACCATATCCCTGGAGTGGGCATGTGAGGTCATGTGAAGGGGAGTGTAGGTGATAGAGAGGAAGGGGAGCTGAAATGGAGTTAGTGCAGCAGCTTTCACAGGAAGTCTGCACAGTAGGAAGATACACAAACAGAGGATGCAGCAGCAACCAGAGACACCCAGAAATCACTCCAAGCCCTGCTAACGGTATATGGGTGCACTTATTAACCCATTACTAGTACTCTCACACCCTTGTTTTCATTTAATATTTCTGTATGTGAGCCATAATCTGATGGCTAATGTTTTATTGTTCTACTTCTTGAGTAAGATTTATATATTGTAGAAAGCCATAATTATAGGAAATATTACAAATACTATATATAAATAACACATAAAGAATAACATGTACAATTTCACCTAATACTAACTAAAGATAACAAACTGCTACTAAAAATGTTCTCAATTCAGCAAATCTGAATAGCTACCATAAAAACCTAAAGACAAACAATTACATGTGAGCACATATTTTAGAATTCTGTTTATAGCCAGACTTAAGCGATGACGAATCTTATTAGCCAAAAGAATTGCTCAGTTTAGCATCCTTTTCACTGAAATGAGGAGCATATAACATCACAAGGACTAGCCTTTAGCTGAAAATATTGTAGGAGACTTGGAGTCAAAGTCACTTTGGTAATCTCAGCTGGCATTTTCTCCTCATAAAAATAAGTTAATTACATCGACAAATACAAAACAGTCCAAGAAAATAATTATGGCTTAATAAATGCTGAATAAGTGCTGTGTTGTTGAGATAGCTGGATGTTTTACCAGTGTGTTAACATGCAAATGGGCATGGAAAAAATAATACTGTTACTAAGGCTGGAATTTCTGGTTAGAAAGCATGTTATTTTTCATCATTTATGAAGAGGTCCCAAATCTTTTGAACAATAAGATTGCTGTTCTACCTAAGAAGATGGACTTATTTCATAGAACTCTATCATTAAACATGGGCTCTCAGAGTTTAAAGAGGTATCACAGCCTTTGCATATGTTATCAATTGAAGATTAGCAGCCATCTGCTTTTTGAAGACACCACAACATTTGGACAAGCACTGTGGTCTCTTCACTAAAAACCAAGCACAGCGCCATCCTCTGTACTATGTCTGTGCTTGGTAATGCAGTTCAGCTCCGTTGACTTGGATGAAACTGAAATGCAAACAGGTCATGTGACAGATGAGCATGATGTCAAATGATCTGCAAGATGGAAGTGGCACTCATGAAATGCCACTGTCACTTCACAGATAAATAATAATAATAATAAATTTTATTTCTATAGCGCCAACATATTCCGCAGTGCTGTACAATTTGTAGGGTTCAAATACAGACAGAAAGATACATTACAAAGAAAGTCGTTTCACACAATGGGACTGAGGGCCCTGCTCGCAAGAACTTACAATCTATGAGATTCCTAGGGGTCTTTGGTGTCAGTGCCCAACAATCTTTGATTGATGATGATCTATCCTAATCTTATAATCCTGGAAAACCATTTAAATGGAGTTTGTCAAGTCCAAAATGTCTTCCAAACCATTAATAGTACCATGCAGGGGCCTTCAATAAGGGGAAAGCTACCTTTGTTGCCCAAACCAACAAAGCAATTCCGAGAAAATCATCTTTTTATGAATATGCAAATCAATTGCATTGGAGGCAGGGTCTGATTTATCCAATTAAGTCTAAGGCCCCACATTGTGGAAACACAGCTTTATTTTTGTTGCAGATTTTGCAGTATTTTTATTGATCCAAAGCCAAGAGAGGATTGAGAAGAAAGGTAGAGGTATAAGTAGTTTTTATATTTCCCATTCCTTTTGTAGCCATTCTTGGCTTTAGCTAAAAAAAAAAAAAAAATGCTGCAAAATCTGCAACAAAAACAGCAACATTTCCGCAACATGGGGTCTCAGCCTAAAATGGTGGAAATTTTCTTGGAAATTGCATACATACATTTTGCAAGATTTGCTGACAGACAACTGTAATGCAGACAGAGGCTGAAAATGTCAGTCATGCTAAGGGGAGACATGCATAGCTAATCACATGGTTACTGTCCCCCAATCATATCATGAGATAAATCCCATTCATAAATTTCTTCATTAGCTCAAGTGCTTAAAAATAAAGCCATTCACATACTTGTAACTTTTTTTCCCAACTAGTCGTTTCCCTTTTTTTCTAGTATTTTAAAATTTCATAACGGAGATACATACCCTAGTTATAAGTTTCTTTTAAAATTGTTAAATTATTTTGGAGTTTATAAGTTTACCAGGAAGGGATATGTATTGGGGAATAATATGGTAAAGAGACTACAGGTTACATGCCCTTGGAGTGTATAATAGAAGACGAGAGGGATGAAAAAGGGGGCATTAAACTTTTGAACTGAACATCTCAACAGAAAAAGCTAAAAGTACAACAAACCTACTATACAATTTGTGGAGGTGGCACAGACATAGTGGAAATGAGCAAAAAATTGGGATTTAGCTGTTGAAGTTGTCAAGTCTGAGAACATGAATCAAGATTCTTATACTTTATATTGTAGAAATACTAATTTTTCCTTAATAAGGTTACATAGATCTGAGACAAAGGATCTTAAAACCAAGATGGGGCTTGATTCCTATTTGGCACACCCAGTAACAGAATTCCACAGACTGGAGCAAGGAGGTGTCTGGCTGGACATTGAAGTTTGGAGCCAATGGGAGATGGACAGCAGCTCAGGAATGCCAAGGAGGCAGTAACCCCCTCCTTTCTTTGTTTCTTAAGTGTGTGAACTTTCAATAAAGAGTCAGTAATGCTGAGCTGGGCTAAGGGGCAAGGCATGGCTGATATTTGATACGGAAATGAAGTGTCTGTGTCATTATTAGTAGTTTAAACATGCTCATTAATTTGGACTGACTGATTGATCCATGATATAGTCAATATTTTGACTTTAACAATGTGAAGTCTGGAGTGTGGTGGAATCTGGGCACATCTCATGACACACAGAGGAGAGGTAAGGGAGGATTCATCAAACAATTGGATTAGCGGATCAACCACACCTACTGTAAACAGAACGAGAGAATATACGAAAAAGTTACCACCATGCTATTGAGCTACCAGACAGAGTGAATGGAGCAGGAGCCTATCCTTCTCTATCCTAACTGTGACGGTGCCCCACCACAACTGTCCCGACCCTTTTCAGTTCTTATACCTTTTCTGTATTCCATGCACCCTGGTTGCCTGTACCATCATATTCCATGGACATAACTCTATGACTCCAGCAGCTTCCCTGCCACACCAAACATATATATAATTGTAATATATCAATGCAATAACACAATTCAGGTGCATTTCATGAGGTGTCCTTGGAGGCTATAGTAGCTATTTGAGATCTAATACCAGGTGCGCAGATACACATGTAGTTTGTAGATTTGTTAATTTAACCTTTGAATTTTATTACTGCATAATATGAATTGTGGTGTAGAACACATTGCATCAATAAACAGTTGATAATTGAATTGAAGAAGTTAGTGTTTCTTGTTTGGCTTGAAATAAATACCTTCTGCTCCCAGTTCTGGTTTCGTATCTTGTCCTCCAGTCATTTTTCATAGTAGCTTTTCAGCTTACACAGTTAATTCAATTTTTTCTCTTGCTTTCAGCTGTGCTGTTTCAGGTACCTTATAAATTTTGTTCTGTCTTCTTTGTGTTCTAGATATCATTCATGCTTACGAGAAGCTAAGTTGCAATTGGCAAAAAAAAAAAAAAAAAAAATCATTTTGGAATATCTGAGAGTCTGGTGGTTCTGCGACACTTAAAAAGGACTATCTACTGCAAACATTTCATGACTGTGTAAATCAACTTTGCACTTAAATCATGGGAGGTAAAATTTTATTTCAGTTCTATTATAAAGATATGGGAGATATGATTGTGTCGTATGAATACTATCAACAAATCTATCAGATCTGCAGCCAGGGGATGAACATTATGTATTATGCAAGATTCTGTATACTAGAAGTATTCCTTTATGAGGAATCACTCCTGTCACACTAATCTGATCCGCTTCTATGAAGAGGACATGGGTTCTGGACATGGGTAATGCGGTAGATGAAGTATATCTGGACTTTTCCAAGGCTTTTGATACTGTACCATATAAAAGGTTGGTATGCAAAATGAGAATGTTGGGACTGGGAGAAAACATAAGCATTTAGGTTAGCAACTGGCTCACTGATAGGAAACAGAGGGTATTTGTTAATGGTAAATATTCAGACTGGGTCACAGTCACCAGTGGGGTGCCACAGGGGTCAGTATTAGGTCCTCTCTTGTTTAATATTTTTATTAATGACCTGGTAAAGGGTTTACAAAGCAGGGTGTCCATATTTGCAGATGATAAGGGTGTCTATAGTTGCAGATGATACTAAACTGTGTAAGGTGATCAAAAATGAGGAGGATAGAAGAATATCACAGGAGGATCTAAGGAAACTGGAAGCATGGGGGGAGACTTGGCAAATGTAGTTTAATGTAGACAAATGTAAGGCTATACATTTTGGTTAAAGAAATAACATGTATAATTGTGTACATGACAATAAATTACTGGATAAGACTGATACTGAAAGAGACTTGGTGATTTTAGTGGACAGTAAGCTTACCTTTAGTGACCAGTGCCAGGCAGCTACCATCAAGGCACATAAACTTTTGGTATGCATCAAAAGAAGTATAGATTCTCATAACAAGAATATAGTTATACCTCTATACAAATCACTGGTATGGACACACATAGACTATTGTGCACAATTTTGGGCCCCAGTATACGAGAAAGACATAATTGATCTAGAGGGGATTCAGAGAAGGGCAATGAAGATTATTAGGGTAATGAGTGGATTTGAGTACAACGAGAGAATAACAAACTTGGGCTTATTCAGTATAGAAACAGACGTCTACGGGGAGATCTAATAACAATGTACAAGTATATGAGAGGACAGCAAAAAGAACTTTCTAATGATCTTTTTACTTCTAGGCCATTGACAATGACAAACAGAGATTCTCTACATTTGTAGGGGAGAAAATTTCACCAGCAACATAAACATGAATTTTTAGTACAAGATCAGTGAGGCTATGGAACTCTCTTCCCCAGGAAATGGTGAGGGTGGATTCACTGTACAACTTCAAAGAGGGGCTGGATGCCTCAAACAGAAAATGTTATGGGTTATAGGTCTTCGATTTTGGTAAGTAGTAAGTACATGCTGATCCAGGGTTGTATACTGATTGCCACACTGGAGTTAGAAACAAACTTTTCACCTGACATAGCGCAAATGGCATAAGCCTCATGGGGTTTTCTTTGGATCAACACTGAAGGGTTATAGGTTAGACTTGATGAACCTGTATTTTCATATAACCTCATCTACTATGTAAGCCATCTTTATGAAGGAATACGTTTTCATATTTCAAGATTCAACCACTGTCTACATTTCTAGTAATAATTCTTACATTTAAAAGTCACTGATGAGTTATGAATTTATGAGCAACATATTTTCTGTAATATGGTTTTAATGCATATCTTGCTATTATCAGGTTACTGGGCAGTATAAGTATATGAAATCAATCAGTAACTACCGAGGTGGGTAGGAGGTTGTGGGGGAAATGCTGGAGACATTTCTGAACTTGTACATTGTTCCAGAATAAGGCTAAATTCACAAGGCTGCACAAGGCCGACTTTCACCCCTGAAACTCCATCTGAATGTTCATCGTATTTACCGACTTGATCCTCATACCAGGAATGCGAATCCTAGCATTACGATTATCTATGACACTAGGAGTCTCTGTCTCCCAGCAAAATATTGTCCTGTGCTGTAATCGGTGAATTTAGCCTAAGATATCCTAAAGTTTTCAGCAAGTAAACTATAGTAGAAAACATTTAAGGGCTCGTTCAGATCTGCGTCCTGGCCTCCGTTCTGCAGGTTTCTGTTTCCTGCTCGAAACTGGGCAGGAGACGGAAACCTACAGCCATTTTTCAAACCCATTCATTTGAATGGGTTTGAAAAGTGTGTGGCTGTGAGCACTGGTGAGCGTTTCCTGCGCTCCGCGGCGAAACAGTTTTTTTTTTAAACCGGACATGCAGGACTTTGTCTCCAGTTTTAAAAAAACGGTTTTGCCGCGGAGCGCACAAAAAGCTCAATAGCGCTCACGGCCAGACTCGGTTTGACAGATTTAGGAAATCTCATAACAGAGCCCCGAACGCTGGTGTGAACCCAGCGTTACAGTCACATAATAGATAGATCATTTTAATCAAATATTATGTCAAATGGCATACACTGTGGACATTCTAAGATATGGATACAACAGGTGGTTAAATATTGAGAAGACCAGCATGATACACTGGCCAGCAAAGTATAGGCTTGTATTTACCATTGAAAATGTCTGCAAAGGAAAGGAACAACAATGGATACATTGTAATTGACATTGATTGTAAAAACAGCTGTCTGCCCTTTACATAAAACAGACAATTGTGAATCCCTGGAAAACCTGCTTTATGAAATATACTTCTACCTAAAGCAATATTTAGTCTATCACAAAAATACAACCTATGTCAAATGTAATCTGCCAAGTTTATTCAAAAATCCAATAGCTTATATCCAGCATTGATTGCTAGTCGTATATTATTTGTTATTGTCAGTGAAAAAAAAGTATTTTTACTTTGGCCTTGTGTCAAGCTATTTTCTTGGTGTTAATAAATACTGCGTCTTTGGCCTTTTTCACATGTTCAGTATTTAGTTATCTTACATCAGTATTTGTAAGCCAAAAGCTGAAGTGGAACCTATAATGAATGAAATTTATAATAGAAAAGTTGAACATTGTTTATTTACTTTCTTATGGTATTACTTTACATCTTTTTGTATTTTTGAATTGTTTTGAAAGTAAAACTGCGTACATTGCTTTTCCTCTTGTACAATTTTTCTGGTTGGTCTCGATGTAGTGAACAGCAGTAGTCTCCCATCATTGCAACGTTCCAACGACCCTGATATCTTTTCCTTCATCACCTTTTTTTTTTTTTTTTTTTTTTTTTGAAGATTGTGAGCCCCACATAGAGCTCACAATGTACATTTTTTCTTTGGAATATGGGATGGAAATCCATGCAAACACAGGGAGAACATACAAGCTCCTTGCAGATGGTTTGCTGCAATGCTAACCACTGAGCCACTGTGTGGCCCCTCTCCATCACCTTTATATCCTGATGGAAGCGTTTGTCTTGTTCACTTACTGCTCCAAGATTTTCAGGGAAAAATCTCACATGCAAATTCAAAAAGCGAAGTTTGAGGCTCATCAGACATCCTAGATTTTGAAATGTTTGCAGCATATTTTGAATGATTTTTTCATAGTCTGGATCTTTGTGATTTCCAAGAAACTTGGTTACCACATCTTTGAATGCTTTCCATGCCTCCTTTTCATCTTCTGTCGCTTCAAAGTTAACATCAAACATCAGATTTCAGATATCAGGCCCAACGAAAACACCTTCTTTAAGTTTCGCTTCTGAGAGGTGAGGACATTTCTCACTCAAATATGTGAAACATGGTCTAGTCTTAGGAAAGGCTTTCATAATTTGTTTCATAATACCTAAATTGATGTGAAGAGGAGGGAACAAAATTTTTTTTCGGATCAACCAAGCTCCTCCGCAGAACATTTTTCTCTCCAGGAGTAAGGGGTTGACGAACAGGACATTCTCTTTTTATCCAATGAAGGTCATGAGCTCTACAGTCCCACTCACACAAAAAAACATTCGAATTTGTAGAGATGAGCGAGTACTGTTCAGATCAGCCGATCCGAACAGCACGCACGCATTGAAATGAATGGACATAGCCGGCACGCAGGGGGTTAAGCGGCTGGTCGGCGTCAAAGCGGAAGTACCAGTTGCTTCCATTCATTTCAATGCGTGCGTGCTGTTCGGATCGGCTGATCCAAACAGTACTCGCTCATCTCTAGAATTTAGTAAATCCTGACTGCTGACCTAGTAGCATGCACAGTACCTTTAAATCTCCACAGAGTACCCATTCATGTTCTGCATACTCTATCTTGTCTAGGATTAGTTGAAGATTTTCATAACTTTATTTAAGGCCCACAGAATGAGCAACAGGAACACAAGCATAATGATGCCATTATTGAGCAGAACAGCTTTCAAGCTTCTTTTGGAGGAATGAATGAAGAGCCTCCATGCATCTGCTTCGTACTGTATACCAAAAGCAGTCATCAATCCAGGGACATCATGACAAAACACTAGGTTCTCTTCCTGTTTAAAAGGAGTAAACTTGAGTTCTCTCTTTCTATAAAAATACACTGATGTTCCTTCAACCAATACATTTTTTTCTTGTAAACGTGAACCCAGTAGTTCTGAATTTTCTTCTTAAGTCCAAGATCCCTCACTAGGTCATTCAACTCATCTTGGGAGAACAACTGGGGCTGAGCGCTCGAACCACATTCAAACTCTGGATCCGTTTCACCTTTCTGTCCCTCACTTTCAGGAGAATCTGTATCCAAAGGCATCTCTAACAATACAGAGGGTTGAGGCACAGGAATTTCTTCACTGTGAGGCACTGGACGAATGGCAGATGGAAGGTTTGGGTACAAAATATTCTTTTTGTTCTTGGAATTGTAACCACTTACGTCAGTGCAGCAGAAATAGCAATCATTAAGGTGATCTCTCTGTTCCCTCCAAATCATCAGGATGCCAAATTTGAAAGCTTTCTTCTTTCCTTTCGACCATCTGCTCAAATCTTCACCACAAATATAGCACACTTTGTGAGGTGCCCAAGTCTTGTCTTGATCTCCAAGTCTAATGCCAAAGTAGGCAAAATACACTCTCTTAACAAACTCAGGCCGCTGTTGTTTTTAACACTAAATTCACCACATATATAGCAAAAGAAATTTGGAGATGTAACACAACCACGAACGGCATGGGATGCCATTTTAAAAAATACTGAATGAAAATATAATATAAAACAGGAACAGACCTTATGCAGTAATACGCGGCTTTATATAGCCAGGATAAAATAGCGTTTAACCAATCGACTTTTGATGACTTGTAAATGAATTAATTACATTGGAAGATAATGATACGTAAAATAGAACTTAGCTCTGATTGGCTTAAACGCGCTTCCAATAATGAAAAGGGGGCGGGGCTTTTGTCTAAAATTGAGACGTGATAGACAAATTTGGAGGTCACTTTCAGTTTCAGTGCACAAAAATACATGGAAATAGCCTATTATTCAAAAAAAAGTTTTTTGGTCATTGGTCTGTGTTGGCTTGTGATCATGTGAAAACAGCCTTTATTTATAGTCTTACTTATGTTTGCACAGATATAGAAGACTTAGACCAGTTTCAGACGACTGTGCTGCAACTGGCCTGCTGTGAATTAAAAGCATGGGCTGCACACGTGTTTCCACGGCTATTTTCATTAAATGAATAGGAGCCCCTGAAGTACGGGCCGCAAAATAGGACAGGATTAGGACCTGTCCTATCTGCTGCAGCCTGCACTGTCAGCCCACACATGGGACCGTGAAAATCATGGTCGTGTATACTGTCTCATTAAAAAGAATGGGTCAGTGTGCTATCAGTGAAATACACAGCTAGCACACTGACCCGCGCCACAGTCAACTGCAAGGGGCTTTAGAGCACAGCTACTGCTATGATCACACATGGCCAAAGCTGATCTTCCCTTCCCACTACTTTTAGGGGTATAAATCAACCTTACTTGCAGAATTGCATACCCTTTGGGCAGCTTGGGGGAGGGGGACAGAGATCCAGGTGTTTGTGATCACAGCACTGTCTGGCTGATAAGGACACATGATCAGCTTTTATTAAGGCCAAGGCCACATAATGCGGAAATACAGCGCTTTTTTGCAGATTTTCCTGTGGTTTTTTGATCCAAAGCCAGAAATGGATTGAGCAGGAGGTAGAAATATAAGGGTAAGTTCACATGAAGATTTTTGGTCAGGGTTTCAGGCTATATCCACCTCAAAACCCTGACCAAAAAGATGGCTCCCATGGAAATCAATGGGTTGGGTGCCACTCAGGTCTTTTTTCTGGGAGCTGTTTCTTCCGGAAAAAAAGAAACAAGATGCTCATTCTTCAGGCCGAGTCACCTCGCGATTCAGCCTGAAGACTCACCCTCCTCCGGACTACGGCCATTCATTGGGCATTATCCGGAGCAGAGTGCGCAGCTGGATGCTGGTGCAGTGCACCGGCTTTCAGTCGCGGCTGCCCAGTTTTGGATCGAAACCTGAGACGGGCTCCACCTTAGGTTCCGATCCAAAAAACCCTGTGTGAACTTACCCTAAGAGCTTCCATCATACTTCCCATTCCTATTGTGTACACTCTTGGCTTCAGCGCCTTAAAAATGCAGGAAAATTTGCAACAGAAAAAGCTACATTTCAAAGAAAGGCCTCAGCCTTGTACAGTTTTGAAAGCCAAACCCAAGACTGGATCATAAAAGGTGAAAACCTGTAAAGGGCAGATGGTACTTCTCGTTTTTTCATATAGTTGTGGTTTTGACTTTAAAAAACTGTATCAATAAAACCTGGACATGTGTTCTTATCCTCAGAGCGCATTTTCGCATTGAAAAAATTACTATCTGTCCTTTATATGTCTTTTCCTATTATGATGCACACTTAGCATTTGGCTTCAAAAAACTGCATTAAAAAAACATACCCTAAAATTGGTTGCTTAAGCCTAAGGACCCACATTGCAGAAATGCTGCTTTTTTAAGACAAAGTCAAGAGCTCATGGCTTGAAAAGGAATTAGAGATATAAAGGAAGCATTTATACTAGCAAATCCCATCTACACATTGCAAAAAATATGATCAGCAGACATGCTGCGATTTCCAAAACGATTACGTTTTTGGAAAACACAGCATGTCAATTATACTTTATGGAAACACTGGCAGTTGCCCTACTGTTGTAATTGAAGCAGAAAGGCTTTATTTGAAAAACAGTGAAAAATGGTCATGTGGCAGCCATATTTACAACGTGGCCATTTTGGGAATACATTAATTTCAGTGTGTCTATTCATATGTCCATTTTTTTAGGGATCATTTATTACGACCATCAAAAAAACTGACATGCTCTATTTTTCCCTATATTCACGCCAATGTCATAATTAGCCATGTGATGGCCATTTTTTAACAGCTCTCTGTCACAAGGCTGCATTACAATTTATTAATGTGAATGGGAGCTGTTCACATGACTGAAATTTGACAGTCCATTGTAACGGAAAGCAAAAATATATGTCATGTTACAATGTATGAGTGATCTGTGAAAACAATTGCTCATAAAGTGCAAGACAGCTGTAAAAATTAAAAATTTTGCTAAATGTTTGCAAGAATGTAGCCTTTGTCCATAAAAAACGATATAGATAAAGCTGTGTTAATAGACCCATTGACAAACATAGTTTCTATAATTAGCATGCTATGTGAGTAAGGCCGGGGCCCCACATGGCGAATCCTATCCATACATTGCATAATAATACCTGCAGCAGAAATACTGCAATTTCCAGAACCATCGAGTTTTTGGAAATCGCAGCATGTCAATTATACCTAAGGAGGAAAACTCTGCAGACTTTCTGTGAAAAGCATTGAGGGAAAAACCATGAAGCGTTTCTGTTGCATTTTTTTTTAGATGTTTTTCTTGAAATGAAGAATGCATCAAAAATGCAACTGAAAAACACTGGGGGAATTTATCAAAGTGATCCCAGTTTTCTGATGCAAATCTTGCACATTTTTTGCACGAAGCTGTTTTGTGCCAACTAATGGACCAGTCTGTGTCTTTTCCACTCATCATTTTTAAGGGCTGACCAACCACTTCCTTGCATCTGTTCCTACCGTATGGCAAGGAAACTGGTATCTTTGCCAGCCTAACTATTTCTTCTTTGCAGTTTGGCAAATTCTTCAAGTTTATCTGCAGTCCTATGAAACACACAACGTATTTTTGTTGTATCAGAGGAAACTTCAGCCTACTACATTCTATTATCTGAGCTCCGCTATATCTACCAGATTCAAAGCCCATTGAAAATCAAAGAAAGAAAAAGGCAACTGATGTACGTATTCAATGTTCTTCAGCTACCTTCCCACTTAACTCATTTACAATGCACTATTCACAAAATACATTTTATACAGTACAGTGCTATTGAAGTAGGTTGACCTTGTACACTACATAAAAAGTCAGAATAAAATAAATTTACATATGATTAAATGGCTGTTTAAAAGTACTAAATGCAAATTCATTGTGTGATTTCCATATAGTCACTAATACATACATCATACATTAATATTTACATTACACTTATATGATGCAGAGCCAATGACAGACATATAAGGGCACCTTTATAAAGCTACTTGCGTTTTTTTTTTAGCGTAAAGTGCGCCTTTTTTAGGTCTTTTTCTGCCCTATGCTTTATTTATGAAGCATTTGCATTTCCTTTCATGCTATGATGCTCTTACCACTTTGGCTTGCAGTACTTTTCTCTCCACGTGATTCGTGTGGCCACCAAGCAGAAGCCACATAGACCCCATTATAGTATATGAGGTCCGTGTGGTCTCTTAACTAACCACTTTTTAATGCGTTTAGGTTTTCATTCGGGGGGTCCCCAAGTCTTCCTAGGGTTAAGTACACTTTGTGTTTCATAAAAATACCACATTGAGCTTTTTAGGTTTTCTAGCATATTATCATATACAGTCTGCAGTCTTACCCCCGGTTCACATCTGCATTTGGGACTCCCGAATTGAATCCCAGACGCAGTTGTGAACCAGGGGTAAGACTGCAGACTGTATATGATAATATGCTAAAAAGCCTAAAGAGCTCAGCCAATTATCAAGGTATTGAAGTGTGTTAGAAATGTATTCTCATCTTTTTCCCATGTTGTATAATTACTAAAGTACCAGTCTGTAATAATAGATTTTGGAATTCACAGACTTTACATTTTTCTTTTGGAAGTGAATCAAAAAAATAAAAGTTTTCTGCAAGAACAATAAATCCATTTAAATGTTCACACAGCTGGTATATATGTGAACCTGACAGTTTACTACTGGGGCTTGTACAAACCGATTAAACCAAGATCAATCAATAATGTCTACTTGTCAGAGATTGGTGCCAAGGTAATGACTTGTTTTACATTCTAGTTGATATCTAAGCCAACAGAATGATAATTTAAGGAAAATTATAAACTGTTGAAAGTTTGGTTTCTGGGTATATAATGCTATTGCATTGCAAACATAAAATATCTAACCATGTAGTACAGAGCAAATTCAATAGAATAATTATCAGCTTGTTACAGAACACAATCACTATGGATATATGTGGCGGTATTCATTTTTATGAAACATAAAGTGTATTTATCCCTAGTAAGGCAGGGCAGAATAGAAGAGGTAGGCCCTATTCACACATCCGCATTTTGTACATTGTGTTTGCTATTCAAAAATAAGAATAAAGCTGGTTCACTTTGCTGAGTAAGAATTTCATGAAGTTATACACCATGTTTATAAGGCTTCTGGTTTCCTGGTTTTGTAGGTTTTCCTCTTGTGTGACATGTTTCTGGTATAGGTCGCATTTATTATTAATAGTTTACCTGCTTGGGCTTTGAGCCAAGTAGCTAACAGTCTAGCCTAAGCAGGAGACAGGCATGGAAAGTGCAGAGGTTGCAGTCACTTAAATGGCTTTAGCTCCAGAGTCACGGGGACCAGAGACATGATCTTGGTCTAGTTTCAAAATAAGACAAAGATCATGCTTGTATTCCCAGCAGAACCTTGGTTATCTCTGGGAACAGGGGAACTCATGAGAGGTTTTACAGAAAAAGTAAAAACCGGGAGAAGACTTCAAGGAGAATCCAGCCCGATCGTCACTCGTGGACTTGGTAAGTATAATTTTATTGAATTTTGCGTACCCCTGAAACGATCATTTCCCCCCATAGACTATAATGGGGTTCGAAATCCGTTCGAACAATGTGTGGCTGTTCGAATCGGATTTTGAACCTCGGACATTTTAGTGTTCGCTCATCGCTAATCTCCAGCATTGGAGCACATACTGGAAAGCCAACAGTGCACTGAATTCAGCACACTGTTGGCTCTCTAGCTGTATATAAAACCGTACGTAGATGAAGGTTCCTCTTTAAGCCATAAATTCAAAATCTGCAATTACAAAAGCTATATTTTGGGAAGGGCTTTTTCAATTGTAATGTAACTGTTAGGGGTTAAGCATATTGGATATTTTTAATGTCAAAAAGGTACAGCAGTATATAGAATACAGGAACTATTAATTGTATATGACACACGATAATGTGCTTCATGAATAGAGATGAGCGAACAGTGTTCTATCGAACTCATGTTCGATCGGATATTAGGCTGTTCGGCATGTTCGAATCGAATCGAACACCGCGTGGTAAAGTGCGCCATTACTCGATTCCCCTCCCACCTTCCCTGGCGCCTTTTTTGCTCCAATAACAGCACAGGGTAGGTGGGACAGGAACTACGACACCGGTGACGTTGAAAAAAGTAGGCAAAACCCATTGGCTGCCGAAAACATGTGACCTCTAATTTAAAAGAACAGCGACGCCCAGGTTCGCGTCATTCTGAGCTTGCAATTCACCGGGGACGGAGGTTTCCGTCCAGTTAGCTACGGCTTAGATTCTGGGTAGGCAGGGACAGGCTAGGATAGGAAGGAGAAGACAACCAACAGCTCTTATAAGAGCTAAATTCCAGGGAGAAGCTTGTCAGTGTAACGTGGCACTGACGGGCTCAATCGCCGCAACCCAGCTTTCCGCGGATCCTGAATGGAATACACTGACAGTGTATTCCCGTATACCCGATATATACCCCCGATACCCGTTCCAACGGTGTGCCCCCCCACCTTCACCCCAGAAATACCCTGCAAGTCCCCTAGCAATAGAATTGGGGCTATATACACCCACTATTTTTACTACTGCTATATAGTGCCATTGTCTCACTGGGAATTCAAAGAATATATTGGGCTTACATATAACTTCAATTCTAGGGAGAAGCTTGTCAGTGTAACGTGGCACTGACGGGCTCAATCGCCGCAACCCAGCTTTCCCAGGATCCTGAATGGAACACACTGACAGTGTATTCCCGTATACCCCATATATACACCCCAAATCCCCGTTCCAACAGTGTGCCCCCCCACCTTCACCTCAGAAATACCCTGCAAGTCCCCTAGCAATAGAATTGGGGCTATATACACCCACTATTTTTGCTACCGGTATACAGTGCCATTGTCTCACTGGGAATTCAAAGAATATATTGGGGTTATGTGCACCCACAATTTTTACTACTGGTATACAGTGCCATTGTCTGACTGGGAATTCAAAGAATATATGGGGGTTACGTGCACCCACAATTTTTGCTACTGCTATACAGTGCCATTGTCTCACTGGGAATTCAAAGAATATATTGGGGTTATGTGCACCCACAATTTTTACTACTGGTATACAGTGCCATTGTCTGACTGGGAATTCAAAGAATATATGGGGGTTACGTGCACCCACAATTTTTGCTACTGCTATACAGTGCCATTGTCTCACTGGGAATTCAAAGAATATATTGGGGTTATGTGCACCCACAATTTTTACTACTGGTATATAGTGCCATTGTCTGAATGGGAATTCAAAGAATATATGGGGGTTACGTGCACCCACAATTTTTGCTACTGCTATACAGTGCCATTGTCTGACTGGGAATTCAAAGAATATATGGGGGTTACGTGCACCCACAATTTTTGCTACTGCTATACAGTGCCATTGTCTCACTGGGAATTCAAAGAATATATTGGGGTTATGTGCACCCACAATTTTTACTACTGGTATATAGTGCCATTGTCTGACTGGGAATTCAAAGAATATATGGGGGTTACGTGCACCCACAATTTTTGCTACTGCTATACAGTGCCATTGTCTCACTGGGAATTCAAAGAATATATTGGGGTTATGTGCACCCACAATTTTTACTACTGGTATATAGTGCCATTGTCTGACTGGGAATTCAAAGAATATATGGGGGTTACGTGCACCCACAATTTTTGCTACTGCTATACAGTGCCATTGTCTCACTGGGAATTCAAAGATTATATTGGGGTTATGTGCACCCACAATTTTTACTACTGGTATATAGTGCCATTGTCTGACTGGGAATTCAAAGAATATATGGGGGTTACGTGCACCCACAATTTTTGCTACTGCTATAAGGTGCCATTGTCTCACTGGGAATTCAAAGATTATATTGGGGTTATGTGCACCCACAATTTTTACTACTGGTATATAGTGCCATTGTCTGACTTGGAATTCAAAGAATATATGGGGGTTACGTGCACCCACAATTTTTGCTACTGCTATACAGTGCCATTGTCTCACTGGGAATTCAAAGAATATATTGGGGTTATGTGCACCCACAATTTTTACTACTGGTATACAGTGCCATTGTCTGACTGGGAATTCAAAGAATATATGGGGGTTACGTGCACCCACAATTTTTGCTACTGCTATACAGTGCCATTGTCTGACTGGGAATTCAAAGAATATATGGAGGTTACGTGCACCCACAATTTTTGCTACTGCTATACAGTGCCATTGTCTCACTGGGAATTCAAAGATTATATTGGGGTTATGTGCACCCACAATTTTTACTACTGGTATACAGTGCCATTGTCTGACTGGGAATTCAAAGAATATATGGGGGTTACGTGCACCCACAATTTTTGCTACTGCTATACAGTGCCATTGTCTCACTGGGAATTCAAAGATTATATTGGGATTATGTGCACCCACAATTTTTACTACTGGTATATAGTGCCATTGTCTGACTGGGAATTCAAAGAATATATGGGGGTTACGTGCACCCACAATTTTTGCTACTGCTATACAGTGTCATTGTCTCACTGGGAATTCAAAGAATATATTGGGGTTATGTGCACCCACAATTTTTACTACTGGTATACAGTGCCATTGTCTGACTGGGAATTCAAAGAATATATGGGGGTTACGTGCACCCACAATTTTTGCTACTGCTATACAGTGCCATTGTCTCACTGGGAATTCAAAGAATATATGGGGGTTACGTGCACCCACAATTTTTGCTACTGCTATACAGTGCCATTGTCTCACTGGGAATTCAAAGATTATATTGGGGTTATGTGCACCCACAATTTTTACTACTGGTATACAGTGCCATTGTCTGACTGGGAATTCAAAGAATATATGGGGGTTACGTGCACCCACAATTTTTGCTACTGCTATACAGTGCCATTGTCTCACTGGGAATTCAAAGAATATATTGGGGTTATGTGCACCCACAATTTTTACTACTGGTATATAGTGCCATTGTCTGACTGGGAATTCAAAGAATATATGGGGGTTACGTGCACCCACAATTTTTGCTACTGCTATACAGTGCCATTGTCTCACTGGGAATTCAAAGATTATATTGGGGTTATGTGCACCCACAATTTTTACTACTGGTATATAGTGCCATTGTCTGACTGGGAATTCAAAGAATATATGGGGGTTATGTGCACCCACAATTTTTACTACTGGTATATAGTGCCATTGTCTGACTGGGAATTCAAAGAATATATGGGGGTTACGTGCACCCACAATTTTTGCTACTGCTATACAGTGCCATTGTCTCACTGGGAATTCAAAGAATATATTGGGGTTACGTGCACCCACAATTTTTGCTACTGGTATATAGTGCCATTGTCTGACTGGGAATTCAAAGAATATATGGGGGTTACGTGCACCCACAATTTTTGCTACTGGTAGATAGTGCCATTGTCTCACTGGGAATTCCACAAATAATTTGGGGATTCATTCACCCTACATCTCAGGCTCTTGCCATATTCACCCAGGTTGTCAGTGCTGCACCAGCTCGTTCCCAGACAGCTCGGCCCGAAAAACACGTTACCTATATAGAGGATTTGGACAATGAAGACAACATGTTCTAAATCTAATGTCTGCACCTTCTCCAGAATTAAAATAAAGGCAGCGTTTAACTTTCAAATAGCACTGCACAAAGGAAGAGCTTATCAGCTTGTCTCATGACATGCTACTGAAAAGTGCCATTTGTGTATCTTAATGTAAATATAGTTGTATAAGCTTTTTGGGTTTTAGGCACTGCCAAGTTATTTATTACCACCCGCTCCCTTATAATGATGATGACGCCAAAGTCACTGTGGGTGTTCAGAGCTCACAGCTTTGGTTGACATTTGTCTTGCTCTCTGTCGGTACCAGCTGTCTTTTTGGATACCGTAAACTTATGTTGACTTTATTAACAGATATAGAAGCTTTAGCCAGGTTGTGACGGTGTGTAACCCTAACAACACTAAGTGGGATACACATTAATAGTCAGTCTATGTACGCTAAACGTATCACTGAAGTAATTTTTTTTCCCTCTCCCCTAATATAAGAAAGGAACAGACATTAGACCTAGACCGGGGTTCGAGGCTTGTAAAAATCCAGTATTATTTGTTCTTCATGATGTGAAATATGTGTTGAAAAGCAACCCAAGATGAAGTCAGCCATGTGCGCCAGTGTGTTACTTGGCATGCCTTTGCTGGCCCCAACTATAAGGGTCACTCTCCATTTCCTCCATTTTCCACTCCCCTTCACACCATTTGTGGTGAAGCAATGGGATGCACTGAAGTGCACCCTCTAGCCTCGTGTGGGATAGGGACATCAGATGCCACTCCAACCCCCTCGTCTTCCTCCGCCAGCCAACGGTGCGAAGATGAGAGGAGTGTGCTCTGAATGTTTTCTGCCTAGCAGAGGCTAGTTCTCACTTACGAAAATGGCCCCACTTTGACCTGTATATCAGGCACAATGGTGTAGGTTTCAAAGAAACATGGCACCAACAAGTTGGAAAACGTGGGCCATGCGTGGACCGTGTTTGAGTCTGGCAAGCTCCAGATCTGCTACCAGGTTCCAGCCATTATCACAGGCGCAAAAATGCCAGGCCCCAGGTGTAGCAGGGAAAAAAAAATGCCATCTCAGCCAGGATGGCATCCCTGACCTCGGAGGCACTGTGCTGTCTGTCCCCCAAGCTGATGAGCTTCAGCACCGCCTGCTGACGTCTCCCCACGCCAGTGTTTTAGCGTTTGCCGCTAGTAGCTGTGGTGGAGGTTGCAGCGTCGTAGGGTTTCAGTCTACTCCTGCCATGGCCTGGGAGAGGAGATAGGCCACCCCAGTTTGCACCCGGGGAACAGACTCCACCACATTCACCCTGCCTGTCATTAAAGATAAGCACTGCAGCATCCCTGACCACAGGCGCTTGTCCATGTGTCGGTGGTCAAGTGGACCTTGCAGCAAAGCGCGGAACTAAGGGCCCACCTGATGTTGAGTGACACGTGCTGGTGCAAGGCGGGGACGCCACACCGGGAGAAGTTGAGACGGCTAGGGACGGCATAGTGAGGTGCCACAGTTGCCATCAGGTCCGGGAAGGCGGGAGTTTCAACAAGCCGGAACGCCAACCTCTCCTGCGCCAGCAGTTTAGCGATGTTGGCGTTCTAGGCTTGCGTGGGTGGGTGGTTAGCGGTGTATTTCTGCCGGAGCTCCAATGTCTGAGAGATGGTGGGTTGTTGTAAAGAAGCGCCTGATGGTGCCTTTGATGGTGCAGGAGAAGGAGATAAGACAGAAACAGGGGAGGATGAGGGAGAAGTCAACAAAGTGGCGGAGGCAGATGAAGTGATGTCCTGGCTCGTCCTCTGGAGTGCATCGCCAGCACTGTGAGCAGAGGCAGTGGCATGAACGGCGGGCGACGTTTGTCCTGCCGTTGCTGCCTGCCACTGATTCCATTGCTTGGATTCCAAATGACGGTGCATTGAAGTGGTGGACAGGTTGCTCTTCTCAGGGCCCCTACTCGATTTCGAGAGGCAAATTGTGTAGACGACACTATATCTGTCCTCGGCGCATTCCTTGAAAAAACTCTACACCTTCAAGAAACGTGCCCTCGATGGGGGAGTTTTTCTGGGCTGGGTACAAAAGGGAACATCTTCGGACATTCCGGGTCTGGCCTGGCTTCGGCAAAGCAGCTGACCTCTGCCTCTGGACATGTCTCTGCCTCTAGCTACCCTTTTTGGTGCTGCACCTGCCTCAACATCCACACTACTTTCCCAGCTTGACATCCGCCTTGTCCAGGTGGGGTCGGTGTCCTCGTCGTCCACCACCTCCTCTTCCAACTCCTGTCTCGCCTCCTCCTCCTGCACAATGCGCATGTCAACTGGCTGCCCTGACAGCAACTGCGTCTCATCGTCGTTGATGAGGGTGGGTTGCTGGTCATCCGCCACCAAATCGACCGGAGATGGAATGGAGGAGACTCTAGTGTTTGAGCATCTGGACACAGATACTCGTCTGTTAGGTCCGTGGAATCGCGAAATGGAGGGGCAGGTTGCGGTACAGTCAAAGGAAGGGAGAACAGCTCTGGGGAGCAGGGACAGTTGGGGTTATTGTTCTGGGAAGATTGGGAATTTTGGGTGGAAGGAGGACAAGACTGTTGGGTAAGAGGAGGTAGAGGCTGCCTGGCTGGTGGACAATGTGCTTTAAGCGTTATCCGACAGCCATTGCAAGACCTGTTCCTGGTTCTCGGGCCTACTAATCTTTGTACCATTCAGCCTAGTTAATGTGGAACTTTTGTGCAAAGCGCAGAACTTAGGGCCCGCCTGATGTTAAGGGACACACGCTGGTACAAGGCTCAACTCACCCTAAGTGCCAAAAACACTGCTGGTGCAAGGCTCTACTCATGCCAAGGGCCTCAATCTCTGCTGGTAGCTCAGCTTAAGGTCCTGTAACTTTGTTTGGAAGGGCTCATGTTAAGGGCTAGAAAAGTGAATTTTGGAAGGTCTTACCACATCACACACACACACACACTCAAAATGACAGTTAAGGGTGAGGGCTTTTGGAATTCCCATTGCCTATTCCATTTGTGGTTGTCATGGGGAACGTGATTTAAAGGGGTGGTTGTTACTGTTTGTTGAGCTTAAATTGGGGTTTGTGTCCATCCATTTGGGGAGTAAAGAAGGTTTCCAGGTATTTTCCCACTTTGATAGAGGTTTTTTTGAATGTTTAAAGTGTGTAGTTGTTAGGCTGTGATGTTGGGGTAATAGAGGGTCTTTGGTGTGTTAGATGCCCCCAGACATGCTTCCCCTGCTGTCCCAGTGTCATTCCAGAGGTGTTGGCATCATTTCCTGGGGTGTCATAGTGGACTTGGTGACCCTCCAGACACGGATTTGGGTTTCCCCCTTAACGAGTATCTGTTCCCCATAGACTATAATGGGGTTCGAAACCCGTTCGAACACATGAACATTGAGCGGCTGTTCGAATCGAATTTCGAACCTCGAACATTTTAGTGTTCGCTCATCTCTATTCATGAACAAAATCCAAAATGATATTGAAGATAACTGATAAATAAGCCAACACAACAAAACGACTCTTCTTACTTAAAGGAGTATTCCCTCTTTAGTTAAAGCCACCTTCAGACCACCAAGTTGGCTGTTTTATGCTGTTTATTTAATTACCATAGGTGTTACCGCCCTCGGTTTCCATAACTTAAGGATTTTCTCCACATCTGGGTGTCCAGATACCACAGCCTTTTTAACTAAAGCAAGTTCAGCAGAAAAATCACAGCTTTCCAGTTTTTGGTTCACTTTTTGGGATGCAGTGTGCATAGCTGGAAATGGGTGGACAGCTCAAGGTTTGTTTAATTTTGGGTTCAAGTGGTTCAGTCCAAAAATTTGTTTTGGATAAAACAAGTTTAGTACTAACTACAGCTGAACTACATTAAGTTGGCTTAAAAGTTATTGTATAGCACTTTCATGGCTCTCATAACCTATCTAGTTTCTAGTTTTCTAAGGCAAACACAGCTGATGTCATGTCAAAGAGAAAGTGACATGGGACAACTCAGTGGTTAGTACTGCAGCCTTGCAGTGCTAGAGTCTTGGGTTCAAATCCTGCCAAGGACAAAATCTGCAAGGAGTTTGTATGTTCTCCCTGTGTTTATGTGGATTTCCTCCCATACTCCAAAAAGACATACTAATAGGTGCAAAAAACATAGATTGTGAGCCCTATATGGGGAAATGGATAGTTAGCAATTTAACCATAGTCATACACTCATTTTAACATTTAAAATGCTCCTAAAATTATCCTTTTTTGGGGAGGTGCTTTCCCATTGTTTTTTTTAGACACACATGGTGGTTATATTGCCAAATGCAATAGTTTTATTGAAAAGTGAGCCTGTTTTGAAGACTTGTAAGTGCTACAGGATCGCTGTTACTTGAGAGAATATTTTTAGCTGTGAACCACTTGAAAAGTGATGAAGTAGAAGTGACTTTACAAAACAAAAAAACTGTCAAAAATATCCCTTCATGGGAGCAAATGAAATATATATATATATATATATATATATATATATTTATGCTAACACTGTGGCACCAACCACATTGCAACCACATTGCTGGTAGCTGGGCTAACAAGAGTGGCATTATGTCTTTGGCCCACAAAAGATGATGTTGACTCTTTAGGAGTAGCAGGCAGCATCATTAGTATAGTATATGGAACATGATACAGGGAGACAGTAGCATCTCTATTCAGATGCATTAACCATAGGTGTTTGAAAATCCACACGGATGCATGTCTGATTCATTTTACTGAAAGTATTTTTTTCCATACTAACAGTAGACAGTTTGATTCTTCTAAGTGTTACAACACCACCTGGAACACTGAACATCATCTTGGCCATTACTTTTGAGGCTGAACAAGATAAAACTCCCATTGCAAACTGACCCAGTTCCTTCCCCTGCTCTAACCTATTGGCCCAGAATTACTTAGGGTCACAGTTATTTGCAGGAATATATATGCACTCTAATTACGACTGTACCTGCAGATGGTGGGTGTCAGTTGTCTTTTGTGAGTCTAGTTGGTGCTGCAAGTTGAAAAATTTCATTATGTTCCAAATAGTATACTAACTGGTGATGCTGGTTCTTTTACTCCTGCTACTGGTAGGAGAGACAATGGGACAGGAGATGGAGTTCTGGCTTGGTATGTAACTTGGGATACAATCTATCTTGATAATATTCCAATTTTGTGGGGCCATACGGTGACTCAGTGGTTAGCACTGCAACCTTGCAGCGCTGGGGTCCTGGTGCTCAAATCCTGCCAAGGGCAAAAAACATCTGCAAGGAGTTTGTATGTTTTCCCAGTGTTTGCATGGATCTCCATCCCATATTCCAAAAGACTGATAGGGACAAAAATGTACATTGTGAGCTCTATATGGAACTCGCAATCTACATTTTAAAAAATATTCCAATTTTGCTTCTCTTTGAGAGGCAGGCAAGAATGCCCCCATTTTAGCTTTATGGTGAGGGACTAAGAGCACTGCTATACATTACTCATCCTTCTACTTGATGCTAAAAATACAGAAGATCATGGAGAGAAGGAGTAGGATGGTCCTGCACACTTCCCCTACTAGTAACACTGACAAGTCTATTTTGCCAAATAAGATGGCCACATTCTCTCACTTGATGTCTTATACTGCACATTTTTAATATGTATTGTATCAAATCAGATGTCTCCAACTCATGAGCCTCAGTGCAGACCTGTTTCTGGTTGTACAATAACTGGCTGCAGCAGGATCAATTCTTTTGTTGCTCTGTCTGTATTAGGGTCCAGTCACATGGAGAAAAATGATGAGGAATTTGGTGTGGAAACTCAGCACTGAAAAAAAGCTTCCCATTGACTTCAATAGGTTCCTTTTGCTGCTAGCAGAAAAAGGAACCTATTGAAGTCAATGGGAGGCCTTTTTTTCAGCGCTGAAATTCCACACCAAATTCCTCACCATTTTCCCCCAAGTGAAAGGACCTTTAGCAATGCAAAGTATGTAAGTCAGGAGTGACTTCACTAATAATTAACTAAACAGGTGGTCAAAAATGCATGAGTCTCTGTTTCAAAGTCTAGGACAATGTTCAGACTCTGAGGATTCTATTATTAATTAAATACCTATCCTGACATTCTGCTAGCAATGCACAGGAATGGGGTACTTTATACCCAATTCACATGCCCAAAAAATATCTGCATAGAAAAATGAAAGTGCTGCAGATTTTTTAAAACCATAGAATGTTCATTACTTCTGAGGATTCTGTACTGAATATACATTGGTTAGCCACATTAAATTACAAAGGGGATAATCTGTGTATAGATTCACCTGTACAGTTCATAGAACAATTCTGAGATTAAGCTGCAGATTTTCTAGTATATCAATATAGGAAATGTCTTTAGCAACTTCATGCCATATGAACAAGGTCTTAAAGAGTCCATGGCTATGTAAATGCTACAGGCTGGTCACATTTACTATACACGAGTGAGATACAGGGTTAAATAACATTCCAGTCTGATAATGGAGGTTGCAGATGCCACCAAATAATTTGCATAAGTATTCTTCCACCAACCTAAAAACTTAGGGAAGAGTTTTCTTAGCCTAGTGTGTCTTAATGGGAAGAATGGGTTAAAAAAGAGTACAGTTTAATGAGTTATTCAAGTATAATCAACAGCAAAGGAATTCATTATTGCTATGCCGTACAAAAGAGTAATATTACTGTAGAAGACAAATTACACAAGACCTCTGAAGCTTTTAGTATTAGTTTTTGTCTTAATTCACCCACGAAACATGTCCTCATTCAACAATAATTTAATTTTATGTCTGTGAAAAATTTGGTATAAGGACAGATTTGCCAGAATTAACATTATGTTTCACAGTTGTATAAGTTATTAGATGTAAATAGTTTTATATCCCGCTAATGTTTTTAAGAAGTAGGTCCATAGCACATATTAATATACTACTACTTACAATATTAATGCTTTAATGTAACACCAACATCACATTTCACAAAAATGCAAATTCAAAGAATTAAACAGGAACCAAGTCATAAAATGCAAAATAAAATTGTCAAGGTATCTTTTTTTTTGTATCGCTCTCATAAAGTGTCTGATCTGAATTACATAAAGTTTTATTCATAGACAATAAGGCTGTCAATTAAAATGCTATATTTTGTGCATACGAGACGTTCATCAGTCATGGCGGTAAATAAAATATTTTATAGAATTTTTTTCTAATACAAGGAATGAGTTATATTGTAGAAATAAATAAAAGTGTAATAGTTCTGAAATGAAACCTAAAGCTTATATTTCAGGCCACAGGCTATTAGCAGCATAATCATACTTTCAGTATTATAACCACTTGTAGTCTTTCATATCATAAGACCTTATGCACACGACAGATCTAACTGCCAATAAGAATGGATGCTACTGTTCGTTTTTGACAGCCATTTTGCATCTATTTTGCATACCATTTTACCATTTTTGAGCGCTGAGTGCCATCCTTTTTGTATAATTTTTTAACTGTGAATAAAAAAAAAATAATGAATTTAATTGGACTTTCTTTTTTGACCCAACTTACTGATCCATTTTTAACAGCCATCAATCCATTTTACATCTGTTCTAAACGGATCCATTGATTTCTATTGAGTTGTGTATCCATGAAAACGAACAAAGATAGAGCATGTCAATGTGAATAGGGGCTAAGTTAGGCGTCTAAGAGATTTTTTACATGTTAAACCTGACTCATGACTCATGTTAAACGTGCGCTGATGAAGTCCAACCAGACAGAAATGGTGCCGTCCATAGCTGAGAAATTGATTTGGTTATAACCTCGCATCATGCAGTAAAGACTTATGGGAAAGTCGGCATGATGTTGAGGGTGCTTCCCATAGAGGGCTGCATAACAGAGGCACTGTCTCCCGGTTTACATCTTGGGAGACAGATTTGTATATTCTTCCCATGTTCCCTTGCAGTGGAGCAACTATGGCTGTATAAGTCTCCACACACCTGAGAAGGTGGTCTCTCCCTAAGGATAGACGTTATCCCCATAATCTGGTCTTTCAGCCTCTCACTTCTACCAAATCAGTTCTCTCTAGGCTGCGCTGATGACGTCCAAAGAGACAGAAACGGTGCCGTCCGTAGCTGAGAAATTGATTTGGTTATAACCTCGCATCATGCAGCAAAGGCTTCTGGGAAAGTCGGGCATGATGTTCAGGGTGCTTCCCATAGAGGGCAGCATAACAGAGGCGCTGTCTCCCTGTTTACATCTTGGGAGACAGATTTGCATATTCTTCTCATATACAATAATAATACATACTAATAGCATAGGTGCAGAGCTATAATATTATTAGATTTATCACCAGCATGTTTTAACATGCTTAGTTATTAAGAGATAAAATGTGCTAACAATGGTCATTGCTATAAGGGTTTTATCACCCAAAAAATCTAATGACTGGTATATTCACTTACGTAGACAAGCTAAGGAGCAAGACACCATGATGCACTTCATGGCCAGTGTCATATACAATGTTCTTAATCTGTGACTTGAGTTCATCAGGTGAGTCACAAATATTAAGAGGTACATGCCTAACTGCAAGGAGCTAGAGTGGATTCCAAGTGATACTTCTGCCAATTTTCTACAGTAAGTAATCTTATAGAGGACCTTTCATGACTTTGGGCACAGGCAGTTCTATGAATTCAGCGCACTGTCGGCTTTCCTGATCTGTGCCCCGGGTAAAGAGCTAGCGGTGCCGATACCGTAGCTCTTTACAGTCAGAAGGGTGTTGCTGACAGTCTGTCAGGAAAGTCCTTCTCCCCAGCAGCGCGTATCGCGCTGTACAGTGTGAGCGGGGAGGAACGCCCCCCTCCCCTCCTGATATTATCCATCTATGGACGAGTACTGTGAGCAGAGGGAGGGGACGTTCCTCCCCGCTCACACTGTACAGCGCGATAGGCGCTGCTGTAGAGAAGGACGTTCCTGACAGACTGTCAGGAACGCCCTTCTGACTGTAAAAAGCTACGGTACCGGGACCACTAGCTCTTTACCCAGGGCACAGATCGGGAAAGCCAACACTGCGCTGAATTCAGCGCACTGTCTGCTTTCCAGCAGTATATAGAACTGCCTGTGCCCAAAATCATGAAAGGTCCTCTTTAAATGCGGTGGGCAGTGAAGGCAGTGAAGGCCACCTCCTATTTTCACCAACTTTTTTAGAAAGTAGCATGAGCATTGAGAAAAGCAAAAACAGGCACACTTTTCAACACATAACTGGTATCCAACTTTGTGTTTGGTTAAAAAAAAAACGGTTTTGCCGTGCAGAGCACAAAACGCTCACAGGAGCTCACGGCCGGGCACTTTCCAAACCCATTCAAATGAATGGGTTTGAAAAATGACTGCAGGTTTCAGTCTCCTGTCCAGTTTCGGGCAGGAAACGGAAACCTGCAAAACAGAGACTGGGGCGCAGATGTGAACCCGCCCTCAGGTGTATTTATTTTTCTGTTTTTTTTTTTTTTTTTTTAACAAGCCTGTGTTTACCAGACCACTGTGACCCTGTCTCTGACTACTTATCTATTTGCCTGATGCCTATCTCTTTATGCATCTATTTATCTAGATGCCTAGTTTTCCACGTATTATTCACCATTCTATCTTGTATATCTGTCTGTCTAACCAATTAGCTCCTGTCTATCTGCCTTTTTCATCTTTCTTTATACTATTTGCCTATCTATCTGTATGTTTATCTATGCAGCTATCTCTTATGCAGTGTATATATTTCCTAGCTATATATCTGTCTCTCTATCTGCAATTTATCTATATGTCCTCCCATCTATCTATCTATCTGTCATTTATCTATATACCTGTCTCTTATTCATCTGCTGTCTGCTGTGTGTCTCTTCTAGCTGTATATCTGTCTTTCTTTCTCCTATTCACCTACTGTATTTCGATTTCTAGTATTTATCCATCTATTTTACTATACAGCATGCAGCTCTGGTCTACTCTCCAAATTCGGCAGCTATGGTAACTTATGGATATGCCATAAATGTCTGCTGTGGGACAACCACTTTCACAAAAATATAAGGAGCCTCTGCCAACTATAATCCAGCCCTGAGAACACACTATCATTAGCAATATTTAGTAAATTTAATAACAATCTAAGTCCCTAAACCCATTGCATATAAAAAGGGGAAAAAATGGAGAGCCACTTTATAATCCATTGTAAAATAATGCATTCATTACCTTTCATTTAAAGTTAATATATTCAAGAGATGGCATCAAACCAGGATTATGAATGCAAATATGTATTTACATTTCATGAAGGAAGTGACCTGTGTGATAACTCCTCTAACAGGCCATCAGGTTGCTGTTTTGACTTAATTTCTATGATGTTGGGCTTTTTTTGTTTGTTTTTTTTTCCCAGGTAAATGTGCCATATTTCTCTTAGATATTCATTGTCTCAAAAATTTTCATTTCACAGTAATGGTTCGTTGCTTAAGTAATAATTACAGTCTGTGTTCCTATGGTAACAGAATCAAACGTGTAAGAAGCGCATTTCATGTACCTTTGCTCTACACATTTGTCAGATAAATAATTTAGCGAATTTCTCTCATTGAGTTAAAAAGTCTGCTTGTCAGTGATATAGCATGGTATGCCCATTGTCTTATTATGCAATAAGGAGTTAATTCAACGCTTTAAACATACGAGTCAAGTGGAAGCCAAGTTCAAAGAAAAGTCAACAGATGTCAAAATGCAAATTCCATAACTACAGTACAATTAAAATGAATCAATCACTGTCTTTATTCAGTAGTTCACATAAAATGACCATATTCTATCCATTCAGTAACAGAAAAATATGTTTATTGTCAGAGAATTCGCTCAGACTTTGCCCCTGTAAAGAATACTGCTTGCTGGGACAACTCCTTGCTGCCATCTGCTGGTGATTTCGCTATTATCCTACAGATATATTACAAGTGCCTCACATAGTCTATTAAACTGTTGAATGTAATTGTGTCACATGCCACTTGGGCTCCTTGCAAACGTTATAGGTTAATATTTGTGTTTTCTTTATGGGTTTGATTAATAATGATCACTTTACAGCATATTGAGAAGTTGTGCACCTTTCTTTGCAATTCAATTTCTTACTATTTTTTAAATGTCTAATGGCTGTCATATAAGAGGAACCCTTTCACCTTCATACAGATGCTGAAACCAGTACAGACCTTAATGATATGTTTCACAGCTAATTGTTTGTTACATTGGTTCACTTTAATCACTTTAATGAGCTAAGCACATCAAAAGTACACACCTTTCTCTTTTGTGCCCTTGTAATATGCTACAAAGAATAAAGGTAGATAAAGCATAGCATGTAGCCCAGATTTATCAACTTTAGTGTTGTTTACACCATATATGGTTAATAGTTTTGTATGTAAAAAAAAATTATGTATAAACGTTTACTGTAAAATTTCAATAAGCTTCAGTGGGGCCAACCTACTTCAGTTCTGTAATTAGCTACAGGGTCATAACGATCATGGTCACAGGGAGTGTGACCGTGACTGGGCCCGACAAGGTATGGGGCTCACGGCCAGCTGGAGATGGCTGAGGCCGCATACAACTATGACAGCAGTTGGGGAAAGCCTGGTTCCCTGACCGCTATACATACTAGGCCAGGGAAGGTGACTTAAAATAATAAATACATATACTCACCTCTCCTGGGCTCAGCGTCCTCTTCAGTGCTCTTCCATCTTGCGACTGAGGCCAGGGATTAGGCCCCAGTAGGGACGTCGGAAAGACGACCTAAGATGCTGAAGACAGACGGAGCCAGGATGCCCAGGAAAGGTGAGGCGAGGTGATTATTAGTGTTTGTTAATATTATTCACCTACCCTGGACCTTCAAATATTATACTCTAGGGTCTGAAAAGACTCCAGAACATAATAATAACACCGGAGTGGAGGGGGTCTGTTGGGAGCATATAATACTGTGAGGGGGTAGGGGACACTGCTGGGCATGTAATACTGTGTGCTCGAGGGGTGAAAGGGCGCTGTGGGGGGGGGGGAAGCCAGGATGAAAGTTTGCACCTGGGCCCACAAGACACTCGTTCCGTCATTGACTAGCTACATACTATGGGTTTTGTTTTACTTTCAAGTGTGGTAGATCAGAGACTGCTACATTATTTTGCACCACAAATATATATATATATATATATATATATATATATATATATATATGTATATATTTGTACAATAGAAGGCTACTTGAAGATAGCAGGGTGCTCATCCACTTGAAAAAAATGGCAGAGCAGTAATGGAAATGTGGGGAGGCTAGGTGCATCTGGAAGGAGTCATCATGGTGGTTGGGACTGGATGAAGAGTAAAAAAGAAAGTGAACGACTGAAATCAGATAAGACCTCACTGAGTCTAAGGTATTCACTGCTGTAGAACAGGTGTCTACCATTATATGGTCACTGTAAAGTAATGGTATTGGTTGTTGTCATTTGTATAATGGTATTGTTAGTAAGATTGACCTTGGCTACTTGGTTTTGTTTAGTGTAATGATATTTGTTATAGTAATATTTGATAACTCTATAACTATATTATTTAGAGGTATATATTTGTAAAATATATTTTGGGAAATGGATGGACATATATATTTATAACCCCAGTAACACTGTTGTGCATTGAAGCAACAAACTGGTGGGGGTGCCCGGGTCATTGGGGTTTTACTTATGCCGCTGCAAAAAGGCAAGAATTATGGCATCTGTTTGCATGTTTCTGCACATTCCTAGTTTGTGTCTGAAAAATGCAAGAAATTGATCAGAACATCTTAAGGAGAGGAATATATTAAGCAGTAAGCTATCAGTTTTTGAAGTTTGTGTTGAAAGTAGGAAAATTCCACCAGTTGCAACTAGTTGTCTGCTAACAGTTACTGTACATTGCTTACCCTGAAGATTGCAATTGGCTACGATGCCCACTTCATGGCCCACAACTGGTGAGGTGTCGGGCAAAAATGTGAAAATGTATAGATTTTACTTAACAAAGTAATGTTAAACCTAAACGCCATGTGTTATCACATAGCAATATCTAATAGTGTCAACAACGCATCTACAAAGTTTTAGTTCTATTTATTGTGTCAAGGATAACAGACATCACTATTTAGAATGTTACTGACATTATATCGAGCAAGTATCTAGTAGCATTCACAAGCAATATGTCAATAAACATCAAAAACAGTATAGCCAGACATTCTAACATTTATGGTAAGTTTCTACTTTCATTGCTGCCTATCAGTAAAATAACAAGTCATACTGATCTGCTAAACTCCATTGTTTGCAGACTGATTTTAATAACTGTTAACAGTTGAAAAACAAGCTATTTTATGAGTTCAACCTTTTTTTCACTCTGATCAGTAATGTTATCACTTACACTGATACAAAAACATTTTGCTTTTAAAGGTCAAGTATTTATCTGCAAGAAGCAAATGGCATTGTATTGGCAGGTACCCTTTCAGATGAGGCTTCGGGCATTAACATTTGAAATTGTTGAATGCGCTGAAACGTTGTTTTGCTCATATCAGATTTTAAAAACAAGCAGAAAAAGTGAATGTTCTAATTCTACCCAAAGTATATATGTACAGCATAATAAATCATCCAGTTATTATAGTCAACCCTATAAGATGTGACAAACTGAGTATTGTATATTGTACATATACTTCAGCCTAGGACTCCTCTACTGACAGCAAACAGTGAGTAATAATACCGTAATAACACCTCAATTACTTATACTAGCTTTTGAAAGACAGAGGAGTAGCTTGAAGTTGTCACCTAACAATCACAAATTATTTATAGTACTGATCATTTCATATACAGTATGTAAGACCTGGTTCACACCTGCGTTCAGTATTCTGTTCGGAGAGTTTGCTTGGGGACCCCCCAAACGAAATACTGAACGCATTAACAAGCGGTGAGCTTATGAAAGCACATGGACCCCATAGACTATAATGGGGTCCATGTGTTTTCCACACGGTATCCACACGAGTCATGTGGAGAGTAAAGTACTTCATGAACTACTTTCCTCTCTGCATGACTCATGCAGGCAGCATGCAGAAAACACACGGACCCCACTATAGTCTATGGGGTCTGTGTTCTTTCATCAGTTCACCGCTTGTCAATGCATTCAGTATTCCGTTTGGGGGTGTCCCCAAGTGGCACAGATGTGAACCAGGCCTAAGTCTGGCATTACAATTCCATAGGGTTTATGTATAACTACAACCTCTGCATCCCATGCAGTGATAATTCTGTTTGAGGATTCTTCAATTATATAGTTACATAAATAAGTATGCTCATAAAAAACACAAGGTTATGTAATTCAATTTATTTTTCTCTAGTGTCTATCCATAGGTAAATGACATAATACCTATAAGGTAGCAGACAATTTCACCACATTGTGTGGGTAACACAATCTACAGCCGCCTACAAAACTTGCAATGTTTTCTTCCAGAAGTAAATGTAGTTCCCTTTTTTAAACCTTAAGTTCCCTGGTGCACTGAGATTTATCTGTATTTCAAGGACTGACTTGTTTAAAAAGTTCAATGACGTAGTTTTGTCAGGAGGATCATATGGGTACACTACTGCTTTGACTGGCAGCCACTCTTCCACCGTAATACCCTGAATCAGAGAAACTGCTGTGATGTTGTACTGCTAGCATGCTGCAAACGATACTGATTTCAGCAGCCATATGGTATAAACAAAAGGACTGACAATTTATAGGGACTATATAGCATAGTCATCCTCTATCTATAGGATATCCTCTATCCAGCAGGGTCACATCTAGATAAAGCTCGACTGACCGGCCGTATTTGAGCACTTTCTGGACCATTACCCCTTCCCCTCCACCAAACCCCTTTGTGTGTGATCTTCACATAAATACAGACCAGGTTACCTTTGAATGGGTGGGAGTCGGCCACAGCTTTATTACATATATATATATATATATATATATATATATATATATATATATATATATATATATAACATAACATATGCAGTAACCCTGTCACCCTCCTCCTCAGCGAACGTTGTGGTGTGTGCCCCCCCGAGTGCCCCACCTCCTGGTGGCACGCGTTGGATTTGTCTCCGGTGGGGCACGTCGCTGGTCCTCTTCATCGCTGAGAAAGGGGGCCAAGGTCCTGCTAATATGCCTGCTTTGACAACAATTTCATGCAAATATATATTTACAGCATGTCATTAGCTAACAGAAACAAACAAACAAACAAAACTTTTATCTGCACGGTACATAGTTACATAGTTAATGAGGTTGGATAAGGACATTAGTCCCTACAAACGCTATAGTGTTGATCCAGAGGAAGGCGAAAAACCCCATGAGGCTCATGCCAATTTGCCCTATTTCAGGGGGAAAATTCCTTCCCGACTCTAAATCTGGCAGTCAGTATGAAAACCCAGTATCAACGTGTCCTTAAAATCTAGAGTCCATAACCTGTTATATTTTACTCTTCAAGAAAGGCATCCAGGCCCTCTTTGAAAGGGGTACAATCATAAATGAGAAGAAATGACTTAGCGGCTCGGCTTAGGGGTGGGTGGGTGGGAAGTTGCTTTGTCAGCGCTGGCAGGTATCTAAAGGGAACTTCCCCGCCCAGTGCTGCCCTGGATAAACCTGTGGGTGGCCCCACCCCCCTCCCTGGGCCACCAATGAATGGAAAGCCCCCCTTGACGGGAAGGGGGAGGACCCCCCTTGGACACAACGGCCGCTCAATATCCAGCTGGCTTATACAGCCAGCCGGCTTGCAGCATTCTCAATGAGGTAACCCCGGACCTTTCTTAGGATCTGTGAGGGTCTCAGTGGTCAGGTCAAAGCAAATATGCTTTGTAACATATCCAGAGATGTTACTTGAAACTCCCACTTTCGATGTACTGATCCTAGATCTTGAGAGGTTTTTGGGTCCTTTCAAGATCTAAGACCAGGTAGTGATTGCTACATCTAGACCTCCCATAGCCATGCGTCTGTGCATAAACCCTTTGAACTGCCATCTCAAAGACTTAATAAGCTCATGAAATCTGTCCAAGTAGTGATCCTTGTAAGCTCTAACATAGGCATGTGCTTTCTTATCTTCACTTGGATTTATTTATCATTTTTAATATAGAATAATCAAGTAACAAGCAGAAGGAGATAACTAATATCTGTATATATATATATATATATATATATATATATATATATATATATATATATATATACAAATATGTCAAAGATAAAGTCTTCTAGCAGGACTAAAACTAAATTCTGATTGACCCAGGTAGCTATAGTCTAGATCAGGGGAAAAAAAATTGTGCCAATTTAAATAAAAAAAATTAAAGATGAGATACTTGGAGAGCCAGTCGATAATTGTAAGACTGCCCCTTTACTAAAGTCATATACCAGGAAAAATACAAAAAAAACAACTAAAGGCAAACAAATCCCCTGACGAAGCCTTTACGGCGAAACGCGCGTCGGGACGCGGTCTTATTGTGGTATGTACTATCCTTTATGATTTGACTTCATTTACTCCACTGTTCTCCAGCATCCACAGTATTTTTTACACTTGTCCTTATGAAGAGCTAACTATATTAACTCCCATATGAAATCTGCCACTATGACTTCACTACATATAAACACTCACTTATGTTGATCTCTGCTATAGGCTATTATTTATCACCATACTCTATTGCTGGATTACATTTTTGTTACATATTTACACATTTTTTCAACTACCATGTATGTTTTTTGACAGGTAGCATTGGTCCCCTTATATGTATATGTTTATGTCTTTGCACTGTGTTGTATCAATGTTTTTTAATATTTTCAAATAAATATTTTTTTTACGTATGATGATTGCATTGTCCATGTTCTATATAAAGTCATATACCACAAACTATACCACAGACTTGCTGCCACAAGATGCTTCAGGACACATGCATTTACTGATATTTCCATAGACACATCAGTATTTTCCCACTAGAAGCAATGAAAGTACATGTGCAGCCCTCAATTAGTGGTAAATATATGAGTCCACGAGCACCATGGGACAGCATCCTTAGGTTGGTAAAACACTATGTATCTGGATGCAACTATAGCTGCATCCAGTCCTAGACCACTGGTACTTTCACTTTGATGTAAAGCTATGTTGACATAATGCATTTATGGACAAAAATGTATGCATTTTTATTGAAAAACTTGTTTTTTTCTGCAAAAACAAACCATCATAAAGAATAATGTCCCATAGTGCCCCCACACAATTTATAGTATCCCATTGAATTTTCCAAAAATTTCAGGTTTAGCCAAACTATTATTACATTCTGGGGCCTCTTCAGATCACAGAGTATAATAAGTAAATAAGTTTTCTTACAGCACTGGGGGCGTTTCCCAGTGCTGCCTGAAAACTCTCCAGCTACAGCCTCTGTCTTATTCTCCGCCTCCCGCCTCTTCTCTCATGCTCCTCTTCTCTGCTTCAAAAAGTGCCGACTGCGCATGTCCGTTGACCATTTTCCTGTGGTCGAATGGAAGAGACCACAGGAAAATGGCCGATGAACATGTGCAATCAGCGCTTTTTGAAGCAGAGAAGAGGAGCGCGAGAGAAAAAGTGAAAGGCGGGGAAAAAGACGGAGGCCGTCGCTGGAGAGTTTTCAAGCAGCACTGGGAAATGCCCCCAGTGCTGCGAGAAAACTTATTTGCATAAGAAAGAAAGAAGGAACAGCGGCACAGATCAAAATAATAAAGGTAAGATAAGAATAGCCTTTTTTAAGGCTATTCCTACGTGTATTTATTTTAAGTCTCCCTTTAAGTGTGATCATCATGCTGTAAAGAGATTTGTGGCTCATTTAGAGCACAGATGGGTTTGTGCAGGTAAAGACATAATGAGTTAGGTTTATGCGAGACAAATTCATCAAATTAAGAAAGTAGCTGCTAGAATACGATTACAAAGCAGCTAAGAGGTATTTGAAGCTGCCGGAGCCTGTGGAATACCTTAAGTTGTAGGATCCTCCAGAGGCTTGCAGTTGTGCATAACCATTCTATTCACCACCTCTAAACAGTGCTTACAAGCAGACATGGTTGCAGTGAGCCCAGACATACATTAAGACTATTTTTGAAACAGTCTTGGTTACTGATGAGTCACATGTAACCCTGGATGGTGCAGATGGATGGAGTAGTGGATGACCACCGTGCCCCAGCAAGACTGTGACATCTGAAGGCAGTTGGCGGAGACATATTCTGGGACAGAATTAGGGGGATAGAGCCAGTAGGCCCCGTTAGGTGTGAAAATGGTCTCTGCAAAGTATATATAATTTCTCACTGACCACTTTCTTCTCTGGTACAAAAAGAAGAACCGTGCCGTCAGTAGCAAAATCATCTTCACACATAACTATGTCCCATCTCATGAAACTTTGAGTGTTCGTCACCTGTGAATTGGAAGTGAAATTATTATATTTTGGGATCTCTTCAATTAATAGTTGGTGGCCAAAGGGAGGTGTAAAAAAAACCGAACAAACAATTATACTCCCTTCCCTCTCCTCTTCTGGACCTCTTTGCAGCATCTGCTATGCTCTCTGAGTCTTTTGATTGTGCCTTAGTAGTGACATGGGGAACACCGAAAAGACCCCCAAGAATAATAATTTCACTTCCTATTCTATCCAAACTTTGGGCTGAACCATCCACACCTGAGGTTTGCCATCTCTAGCAGCTACTAATAGCGAATGGCCATCTTAAGTCTCTAGAAGTAGACTAGAACTTTTATTGGTGGATGCCATTATTACCTAAAGACGGAACCCTGCCTAAGATACTTGACTACTTCTGGGCTACCTGTTTATGAATTCTTTGTAGCAAACACTGGTTATTGCAAATCAGGGCTAAAAGACATACAGATTGTATTTCCTGGTCTAGAAATTTATCATTACATTGATATATGTGGGTATGGCTATAAAAAGAAGGTTCAAATGAATGTCAGCCAACATATAAAACTCCCATTGATTAAGTTACAAATGTAGACCTTAACAAGTCATAAATCAAATAAATCATTTAATCTAAATCAGATGCAATACTATGCAAATTACATCTGGCATGACCATTATTGAATTCAACTGTGTCAGGCTCAAATTAAGGTAAGCTTATTTATTGCTTTTTCTATAATGTGAAATATTTCGTTTTCAATATAAAGGAAATATAAACAAATAAGTTTTTAGATTATCACAAGACTTCTGGCCCGGTTTTTAGTTAGATGAGTCGTTCTATGTCACTGATAATAGAACAGAAATCCTATTTAGTGAATATATTTCACTATGTAATTCTTAATAGTGTACTGAAAGATGCAGTCAGTCCCCTTTCTCCACACTCCAGTTCAGTCAATATTCCCTTGATAAATGAAAGCTTGAAATGTGTTAGCAAAGCAGGCAGCCTGTCTCACATTAGCAATGACAAATGAAGATCACTTTCACCTCACCAAGTGCAAAATTGAAAAACAAACTACACTTTGCCTAATAAAGTATACCATATTGGACTATGATTATTTTCATTTTTTTTTTACCATTTTAATATTTGTTATTGCAGTACTTATAAATTGATGTGAGTGTCAACGCAAAGACTTTTTCATTTTCGATATGCTCACCAAGCTAAGAGTAGATGTATAGGAGAGGCACAGAAATACTTTTCAGCACAAAGGCCTTTTCCGCTTATATAACAGTACACATTATCAGATGATATAGGGAGGCGGTAAGGCTTTTGGATGCTGGTTAGTTATGATTAGTGAAGGATAAGTAAAGCTTCAGAGCTCTACTGAACAATCTAATTCATTTTACTCTATGTACTAGGTCAACAGACTCTAAACGCAGGCACATATACAATATAAGGATGTATCAGACAAACATAATGTGGTTTACATTTTACTATCTGTATTAGGGCAATATCTGAACCTCTCATGGTTATACTGTACTGAACTAAGGTAACCACAGAGGGCTATAGTAATCTAAGGTAACACTGAACACCATGTTCCAAGTACTCTGCGAGGTATGGACCAGATCATCTCATATTTCTTTCATATCATACCAAAATTGCAGTATTAACAGTGCTGGCTGCTACAGGGCCCATGTCCTTAGGGGACCCCTGCCCCTTTCTTTTTTTTTTTTTTTTTTTTTTTAAAAAAAAAGGAAGAATATGCAAATCTGTCTCCCAAGATGTAAACAGGGAGACAGTGCCTCTGTTATGCTGCCCTCTATTGGCAAGCACCCTGAACATCATGCCCGACTTTCCCAGAAGTCTTTACTGCATAATGCGGGGTTATAACCAAATCAATTTCTCAGCTACGGACAGCACCATTTCTGTTTCTTTGGACTTCATCAGCGCTGCCTGATTTGGTAGAAGTGAGAGGCTGAGAGACCAGATTATGGGGATAATGTCACTCCTTAGGGAGAGACCACCTTTTCAGGTGTGTGGAGACTTATACAGCCATAGTTGCTCCACTGCAAGGGAACATGGGAAGAATATGCAAATCTGTCTCCCAAGATGTAAACAAGGAGACAGTGCCTCTGTTATGCTGCCCTCTATTAGCAAGCACCCTGAACATCATGTCCGACTTTCCCAGAAGTCTTTACTGCATAATGCGGGGTACAGTATTATGCAGTAAAGACTTCTGTTCAGGGTGCTTGCCAATAGAGGGCAGTATAACAGAGGCACTGTCTCCCTGTTTACATCTTGGGAGACAGATTTGCATATTCTTCCCATGTTCCCTTGCAGTGGAGCAACCATGGCTGTATAAGTCTCCACACACCTGAAAAGGTGGTCTCTTCCTAAGGAGTGACATTATACCCATAAAAAAAAATAGGCAGTTACCTGCTGGAGTAACCCCGGCAGGTAATGGGTCCTATTTACATAAAGGTCCCTACTCCTGCCCACAGCCACCTACGCTTCCCTTTCAACCCTCCAGGGGACTCTGTGCGTCCCATAACATGTCCCTGCCACTAAACAGTATCAGGATATCTTTAACGGAGTAGGGACTGGTAAGTCGAGTTGTGTTATTTGCTTGACCTCATGAGATTTATCTTGCGAGATTCGTCTGGCACTTTCCTTCAGTTGAACCAAAACTGCTATTATTATACTCAAGTGGTGGCCCAGGGGTGGTGAAAAAAATAAAAGCTAGTCTTATTCACCTCTTCTGGGCTCCTCTGTGATTCCTGCTGTCTTCAATGACGTCAGCATGATGATACCAATGTAACCATGTAACAATCAGTCAGAAACACCAAAGATAGCAAGGAGTAACGCAGGAGCTAAAGAGAGGTGATAAAACTGTTTTTTGAGATTGCTCACTTCCCCTGGGACAGCGATCATTATACTCTGGAGCCTGAAAAGACCCCAAAGTATAATAATAATTCATGGGGGTTTTCAGGTCCTGTGGAATATTTGCACCTAACACTGTAGAGACCGCTATGGGACATTATACTGTGGGGAGAATCCACTATGGGTCATTATGCTTAGTGAAGGGACCATTATGAGACATTAATATGTATGGAGGGAGATTATACTTGGTGAAGGGGCCACCATGGGATATCATAGTGTGAGTAAATGGGGCATTATAATCTGTGGGGACCAGGAAAGGGGGCACTAAACTGTGTGGGGCTAGGGGGTCCAAGTCATAAGTTTGCTATGGGGCTCGGTCTTTGCTATTTACGCTTCTGAGTATTAGCTATAAAATACCCTGTGATACCACTAGTTTAAAACACAGTCAGGAATTTGAGCTTTATATGCAGTCAAAAATGACTAACAAATTTACTCCTAAAAGTTTTGGAGCAGTGTCGGGAATACATTGAAGGGGAAGCAGCACTAGCCAAAGTAACATAGCCCCTTCAAAAAGCTGAACATCAACTGGACTCAGAGATGCAGAGGTGGTCCCCAGAAGATGTAATATTAATGGCTGTTATTAAGTTTAACCCACCAACTTCAAAGTGCTCAATAAACCTTTTACTTTAAAATACTAAACAGTTTATGTATGCAGATCTATACATCTCCCTGATAACAGAAAATAAATTTCACGTGTTGATCACAGTCATGTGCTACTCAGTTGCATTGGTCCATTGCTCTTGAAAATTCTTAGCCTGTGGACAGAAACACTGAAGTGATAATAACACTGAGGGATCTGACTTCACATAGGTATTTGTTGTAGAAGACATATGAGCAAAACATTTGTACAATTTTTCAACAATTTTTTTTTTATATTTGAGATGCATAGACAGAAGCCATAAAAATTTACATTTCCATAAAAGCCTTTGCAGGTCATGGCTAAATATCTGATACACTCATAACTTATAGCTCCTGCGCTCCAAAGCAAAAGCTTCTGCCTTTTAGAATGGTAGTATAGTTTATATAGTAAAGGGATTTTTGGGGCCTTCTCAGGGTCAGGGCTTGGAGCAACTGCTACTGCTTCACCCCCCTATAGCTATGCTCCTATACTAACCAGTACACTACACTTATTATTTTGTCATACAAATGATGACCATGAGATGATATACAAAAAAAAATGGACCTAGTATATGCTCAGTTAAATAATTGTGCTATTCAAGCAGTCTCGAAAAGAAGTGATCTGATGGATAGTTATGGGCAATGCTGACATCTTTTGTTGATAGTGTATGAATGGTGCCTATTATATTTAAATACAATGGGGGGATTTATCAAGCTCACTTTTTGAAATAATTTGCTCCCAAATTTTGTAACTTTGATTTTTGCACCACTCATTCCAGTGGGCGTGGTTAGCCTGCTTAGTTATCTGTATTCCAGATTTATCATTTGGGACTTTTTTAAAAAGTTGCAAAATTGTTGCACATTCATTCCAGTCAGTGGGTAGCATAAAGAGTGAAGTAACACTTCATGACAGATTTGTCAGACTTAAAGATGCACCTAATTTGTCAAACATAATGTGACATTTTTTAAAAAAATTTGATGCAAATTATGTAAACCCCAGGAAACTGAGGAAAAGCTGCTTTTTACAGTACCTGCAAAGTGAATGGTATTCTGGCTTTTTCATCTACGCATTTAGGAAAAAAATCTGCAGCTGAAAAGTTGCTTTTTCATAAACATCCCCTTTTCTAAATTGCAGCATGTCAATTACACCTGCTGAAATGCTGCCATTTTCTGTATAGGTATAATAGGGACAGAAGATTTGATTTTCCGCAGCGTTGTCTTTGCTGCGGTCTGCTACATGGGGACTTACCCCATACATTCCCCTAATAATAAATATCCCCCATTCTGCTTATTTCATATAAATCATATTTTAGAATGGGAAATCGCTTTTGTCTTTAACCCTGCAGCATTTATTTAGGAATTAGATGCCCTACAGAACATTTTTTACAATGCAGCCATAATATGAAAAGAAACAGACCTTTAAAAACTAATTGACAAAATAAACTGTCAGCAAACATTACAATCAGAAGTGGCAAGTAAGAAAAGGTTATGTCACTTCCGAATACATTAAACATTTATTATCTTGGTTTCAAGGGGAAAAAAGTTTACACAGATTCCACAATCATAAATATCTAGTATTTCTGATGAATGCAATAAATGCTGTGTAGAAAAGTTGTGGGTTTTTTTTGTTGCTTAGTAAATTGTTCTTTAGTCGATATCTTAGTGTTCAAAAGGCAGAAATTTGTGAGGAGATAGAGAAAAAGTTTTCTTGCTTCCCAACAGAATAGTCAAAGGAATTAAATGTTAGCTGTTCACTGTCTACATAAAGTAAAGATAATCTGAAGCAAATAATAAAATTTAACACAGTTTAAGATATAAAGACTATCTCTAATTTAGAAGATTATAAATCTTCATTTACAAAAATGTAACCCTTCTGGCATGGCTGCTGTGCTTGTCAGCCATACTGCCACAACATAGTACAGGTTCTGGCCTAACCATTTTTTTCCCTATCATTATGTCTTTGTAGTATGGGAGGAAATCCACGCAAACACGGGGAGAACATACAAACTCCTTGCAGATGTTGGTCCTGGCGTTATTCAAACCCAGGACTCTAGTGCTGCAAGGCGGCAGTGCTAACCACTGAGCCACTGTGTTGCTCCTGGGTTAACCCTTTTAATACCAAGATATATACTGTATCAATAGTGGTGGCAAAAAAAGAGGTTTCCATCTAAGACCTGGTTCACATCTGTATTCAGTATTCCATTTGGGGAGTCTGCTGGGGTACCCCTGAATGGAATAACGAACACATTGACAAACGGTGAGCTTCTGAAAGCACATAGACCCCATAGACTATAATGGGGTTCGTGTGTTTTCCTTGCAGTGTATTGCAATAAAATAGAATTTTTATTGCAATACACAAACTCTCTTCTTTAGAAGTACTGGGGCTCAACCTCTTCTGATTGCCTTAATATTAGGGACCTAATTACTACCTCTTGAAAATGAAGGTATGTCTCCATCTTGCCTGTTCAAATTAGATGTTTCATAGTAATACACGGTATCACAGATTATAGTGAGTGACAGAAGTTTTTATTCATTTTCTACAAGAAAATATTTTAAAAAAAGAAGAATATGTAATTAAGCACCAAAAGGGTAGCCTAGTCTATATAAATTGCAGCAAAACACATTGCTTCACAATCAGATTTTTGGAGTGACAATGGCAGTTTTTTGTTTATTTATTTATTTTTACCAAAAAATACTATTGTAAAACACACTTTGTCACAGTGAAACTGGAACTCTGAGTCAGTCAGGGCTCTGTGTAGATGAATTAATTTCTTCCACATGAAATTCACTATGCTTAAGCATTAAGATTTCCTATTACTGGCCTAAGCCAACTGCTGAAAAACAGTTACACTTGTTGATGTAAGGCTTGCATGCAGTTCAATGGTCATGGAAACCTGTGCCATAAAGTTCCTCACACATAGTTTTTGTGTTGATGTCAATGCCAGGGGAGGTTTAGAATTCTGTAGCTATTAAGACAGAAAAACATTTTGAGGAGATATCGTCACTCCATAAGGAGAGACCACCATTTAGGTGTGTGGAGTCTTATTAAGCCACTCCACACACCTCCACTGTGCAAAGGAACATGGGAAGAATATGCAAATCTGACTTCCATGATGTAATTAGGATGCCAGTGCTTCAAGTGTGCACACCAATAGAGGGCGCTGACTGAGAATGTGCAAGTCTGTCTTCCATGATGTAATTAGGAAGACAGAGTCTCAGTCAAACAAATGCAAATACATCGAAACTATCGCCCTTGGCTGAGAAGACTGTATCTGGTATAATCCCAACATCATTGCAAACAAAGGCCTCTGAGAAGATCGGCATGATGTTAAAGGGAACGCCCTCTATAGGGTTGTTTGACTAAGACTTTGTCTTCCTAATTACATCATGGAAGATAGACTTGCACATTCTCAGTCAGCGCCCTCTATTGGTCTTGCTGACAAGAACCCTCCCCCCTCCACTATCATAGGGCCCAAAGTGAGATGCATCTTTTGCCCTATTGTTAAAATGACAGACCCTGGCAGAACTGGAATTAAGTAAAATTTCGTAGACTGAACCAACAATGTACTTTATACTATCATTTTTATTGTAGTTGTAAGGCATTTTTCTTTCTCATAAATAAACTGGTTCATGAATGTCTGTCTAACACAAACCTAGTGTGTATTTTACTGCATGCTTTTACGGAGAATATGCAATGAACTAAAGTAGTGTAAAATAAGAGCACTAATGTAAGAAACCAGCACAGCTTTAGGCTAGTTCAAATTACTAGAGTTGTCATAGTAAAGAGCTGCTTGTGTATTTTGGAAGTAATATATATTCATACATATATATCAATGCATCTATTTAAAACGTAGCAAAACAGATGGAAATACAGTAGAAGCCATTTTGTCTTTTTGGTTGAATCGTTTTATGCGTCTATAACAGTTGGTGCTGTTAGCTCACAGCTGATAATATTTAAGTGGCAACATGGATTTACATATGGTTTATTCAGGTGCACTATAGGTTTTCTCTGGTCGTCTGCCAGGTTAATGTAGTTTATAAATACAGCTATTTTATAGACTTAATTAAGGAGCTATTTATGTCTAGTGGTGCATTGTATTCCACAGTTTATATGCTAATGCCAACTTCTACATAGTAGCTTGAAATCTTAGCTGAATAGAGCACTAAGAGCAAAGATACTCACTTATATAGTTATAGTCACGCATAGTTAACGCAACATAATCTAGTCAATACAGGCAATAATAAAATCACACGTGAAATGCAGAAATGTATGCTACTTGCTAATGGCATATATTAAATGGTTGTCAGAAGTGACCCTAAACATACATTTTAGCCAATGGAAAGTGATTTCAGCTGTCCAAAACACTTTTAATGAGGTATGCCTGATGATTAGAAATTATTTTGATCTTGAAAAGGGACTATTATTATTATTATTATTATTATTATTATTATTATTATTATGATCCTCCGGTACAAATGAATTTATCTATTTTAATTAGTTATAGCATACTTTACATATGCATAAGTACATACAGTATCAGTCAAAAGTTTGGATGCAACTTTTTATTACATGGTTTAAAATATTTCTTACATTGTAGATTCATATTAAATATAAGAAATCTATGAAGCAACATAAATTGAATTAAAGAGGACCTTTCATGACCTCCACGCACTCCAACTCTTTGCAGCTTTCAACAGATACAGATTCAGTGATTTCAGAGCAGTACGTTTTAGGGTGCTTTTACACAGAGTAAACACTCGCTCATTATGACACGTAAACACGTTCAGAGTGAGCGCAGTAAAACAGAATCCCATTGAGTTTAATGGGTTCGGTCTTGCGTGCGCTGCCCATTGAACTGAATGGGAGGCTTTTTTACCTATTGCTTTCAATGTGATACACGCATATCACATTGAAAGCAATAGGTAAAAAAGCCTCCCATTCAGTTCAATGGGCAGCGCACGTAAGACCGAACCCATTAAACTCAATGGGATTCTGTTTTACTGCTCTCACTCTGAACGTGTTTATGTGTCAGAATGAACGGAGTGTTAACTCCGTGTGAAAGCAGCCTTAGTGCCTAATAAGGCTTTCTATTGCAAGGTGCGAGTTTCTAAGTTGTCTGCTCTAGCCTAGGACCACCCACTTGACAGTAGAAAGTCTAATTAAAGAGGACCTTTCACCATTTTGCCCATAGGCAGTTTTATATACTGCCGGAAAGCTGACAGTGCGCTGAGTTCAGCGCACTGTCGGCTTTCCCGATCTGGACCCAGTGTGAAGAGCTTACGGTCCGGTACCGTAGCTCTTCTATGGTCAGAAGGGCGTTTCTGACACTTAGCCAGAGACGTCCTTCTTCACAGCACAGCCAATCGCACTGTGCTGTGAGAGCCGGGAGAAACTCCCCCCTCCCTCCTTGATAATGCTCGTCTATGGACGAGTACTGCAAGCAGATGGAGGGGGCGTTCCTTCCGGCTCTCACAGTGCCAGCGCGATTGGCTGTGCTGTGAAGAAGGATGTCTCTGGCTAACTGTCAGAAATGCCCTTCTGACCATAGAAGAGCTATGGTACCGGGACCATAAGCTCTTCACACCGGGCCCAGATCGGGAAAGCCGACAGTGCGCTGAACTCAGCGCACTGTCAGCTTTCCGGCAGTATATAGAACTGTCTATGGGCAAAATAGTGAAAGGTCCTCTTTAAGGTGCTGAAGCTAACAGCACCTATTGCTCAGAAGTTATATGGGCTAAAGAAAAAAATCCAAGTGCGTAGAAATCAATGAAGGAGCACCCATTAAAGTATACATAGAATTGCAGTAGGTGGAGGTCATGAAACGTCATCTTTAAACAGTATTGCCAATGGAAATTGGCATTCTGAAAGTCTCATAAAAGTGAATGGCTGAGTAATCACACCACTATTTCATTTACATGGGGCACTTGGGGGATCTCTGTTCTCATGAACACTGGATCATATAGATAGGGTTTAAATGTCAGTGGGAAAGCCAGTTTTTATGCCTAATTACCCTCACATCATATATAATATAATTCAACCCTCGTGACCCACAAGTAGTTTCTCCTCGAGTAGTCCTATGTATTGTCCCCTGTCCTCTTAGAGACCATTCAATCAGAATATTGCATGCAAATTTTTTTTTATAAAAAGTATACTTGGGTATCTGTCTGCAGGCTTCAGGTGAGGAGATTAGAGATGAGCGAACAGTGTTCTATCGAACTCATGTTCGATCGGATATTAGGCTGTTCGGCATGTTCGAATCGAATCAAACACCGCGTGGTAAAGGGCGCCATTACTCGATTCCCCTCCCACCTTCCCTGGCGCCTTTTTTGCTCCAATAACAGCGCAGGGTAGGTGGGACAGGAACTACGACACCGGTGACGTTGAAAAAAGTAGGCAAAACCCATTAGCTGCCGAAAACATGTGACCTCTAATTTAAAAGAACAGCGACGCCCAGCTTCGCGTCATTCTGAGCTTGCAATTCACCGAGGACGGAGATTTCCATCCAGTTAGCTAGGGCTTAGATTCTGGGTAGGCAGGGACAGGCTAGGATAGGAAGGAGAAGACAACCAACAGCTCTTATAAGAGCTAAATTCCAGGGAGAAGCTTGTCAGTGTAACGTGGCACTGACAGGCTCAATCGCCGCAACCCAGCTTTCCGCGGATCCTGAATGGAATACACTGACAGTGTATTCCCGTATACCCCATATATACACCCGAAATCCCCGTTCCAACGGTGTGCCCCCCCACCTTCACCCCAGAAATACCCTGCAAGTCCCCTAGCAATAGAATTGGGGCTATATACACCCACTATTTTTGCTATTGCCATATAGTGCCATTGTCTGACTGGGAATTCAAAGAATATATTGGGGTTATAAATACCCAAATTTCTTGCTACTGGTATATAGTGCCATTGTCTGACTGGGAATTCAAAGAATATATTGGGGTTATAAATACCCTCATTTCTTGCTACTGGTATATAGTGCCATTGTCTGACTGGGAATTCAAAGAATATATTGGGGTTATAAATACCCTCATTTCTTGCTACTGGTATATAGTGCCATTGTCTGACTGGGAATTCAAAGAATATATTGGGGTTACAAATACCCTCATTTCTTGCTACTGGTATATAGTGCCATTGTCTGACTGGGAATTCAAAGAATATATTGGGGTTACAAATACCCTCATTTCTTGCTACTGCCATATAGTGCCATTGTCTGACTGGTAATTCAAAGAATATATTGGGGTTACGTGCACCCACAATTTTTACTACTGGTATACAGTGCCATTGTCTGACTGGGAATTCAAAGAATATATTGGGAATACAAATACCCTCATTTCTTGCTACTGCCATATAGTGCCAGTTTCTGACTGGTAATTCAAAGAATATATTGGGGTTACGTGCACCCACAATTTTTGCTACTGGTATAGAGTGCCATTGTCTGACTGGGAATTCAAAGAATATATTGGGGTTACAAATACCCTCATTTCTTGCTACTGGTATATAGTGCCATTGTCTGACTGGGAATTCAAAGAATATATTGGGGTTATAAATACCCTCATTTCTTGCTACTGGTATATAGTGCCATTGTCTGACTGGGAATTCAAAGAATATATTTGGGTTATAAATACCCTCATTTCTTGCTACTGGTATATAGTGCCATTGTCTGACTGGGAATTCAAAGAATATATTGGGGTTACAAATACCCTCATTTCTTGCTACTGGTATATAGTGCCATTGTCTGACTGGGAATTCAAAGAATATATTGGGGTTACAAATACCCTCATTTCTTGCTACTGCCATATAGTGCCAGTTTCTGACTGGTAATTCAAAGAATATATTGGGGTTACGTGCACCCACAATTTTTGCTACTGGTATATAGTGCCATTGTCTGACTGGGAATTCAAAGAATATATTGGGGTTACAAATACCCTCATTTCTTGCTACTGGTATATAGTGCCATTGTCTGACTGGGAATTCAAAGAATATATTGGGGTTATAAATACCCTCATTTCTTGCTACTGGTATATAGTGCCATTGTCTGACTGGGAATTCAAAGAATATATTGGGGTTACAAATACCCTCATTTCTTGCTACTGGTATATAGTGCCAGTTTCTGACTGGGAATTCAAAGAATATATTGGGGTTATAAATACCCTCATTTCTTGCTACTGGTATATTGTGCCATTGTCTGACTGGGAATTCAAAGAATATATTGGGGTTACAAATACCCTCATTTCTTGCTACTGGTATATAGTGCCATTGTCTGACTGGGAATTCAAAGAATATATTGGGGTTACAAATACCCTCATTTCTTGCTACTGGTATATAGTGCCATTGTCTGACTGGGAATTCAAAGAATATATTGGGGTTACAAATACCCTCATTTCTTGCTACTGCCATATAGTGCCAGTTTCTGACTGGTAATTCAAAGAATATATTGGGGTTACGTGCACCCACAATTTTTGCTACTGGTATAGAGTGCTGGGAATTCAAAGAATATATTGGGGTTACAAATACCCTCATTTCTTGCTACTGGTATATAGTGCCATTGTCTGACTGGGAATTCAAAGAATATATTGGGGTTATAAATACCCTCATTTCTTGCTACTGGTATATAGTGCCATTGTCTGACTGGGAATTCAAAGAATATATTGGGGTTATAAATACCCTCATTTCTTGCTACTGGTATATAGTGCCATTGTCTGACTGGGAATTCAAAGAATATATTGGGGTTACAAATACCCTCATTTCTTGCTACTGGTATATAGTGCCATTGTCTGACTGGGAATTCAAAGAATATATTGGGGTTACAAATACCCTCATTTCTTGCTACTGCCATATAGTGCCAGTTTCTGACTGGTAATTCAAAGAATATATTGGGGTTACGTGCACCCACAATTTTTGCTACTGGTATATAGTGCCATTGTCTGACTGGGAATTCAAAGAATATATTGGGGTTACAAATACCCTCATTTCTTGCTACTGGTATATAGTGCCATTGTCTGACTGGGAATTCAAAGAATATATTGGGGTTATAAATACCCTCATTTCTTGCTACTGGTATATAGTGCCATTGTCTGACTGGGAATTCAAAGAATATATTGGGGTTACAAATACCCTCATTTCTTGCTACTGGTATATAGTGCCAGTTTCGGACTGGGAATTCAAAGAATATATTAGGGTTATAAATACCCTCATTTCTTGCTACTGGTATATAGTGCCATTGTCTGACTGGGAATTCAAAGAATATATTGGGGTTACAAATACCCTCATTTCTTGCTACTGGTATATAGTGCCATTGTCTGACTGGGAATTCAAAGAATATATTGGGGTTACAAATACCCTCATTTCTTGCTACTGCCATACAGTGCCAGTTTCTGACTGGTAATTCAAAGAATATATTGGGGTTACGTGCACCCACAATTTTTGCTACTGGTATATAGTGCCATTGTCTGACTGGGAATTCAAAGAATATATTGGGGTTACAAATACCCTCATTTCTTGCTACTGGTATATAGTGCCATTGTCGGACTGGGAATTCAAAGAATATAATGGGGTTACAAATACCCTCATTTCTTGCTACTGGTACATAGTGCCATTGTCTGACTGGGAATTCAAAGAATATATTGGGGTTACAAATACCCTCATTTCTTGCTACTGCCATATAGTGCCAGTTTCTGACTGTAGGTGATACCTTTTTTAATGGCTAACTCATAATGATGACAGAATATGACGTTTCGAAGCTTTCCTCTGAGCTTCTTCTTCAGATATAACTAAAAAACACTCTGTAGAGGCTGCATATTTATGTACAACAGGACACAGGGCTAGAATTACAGGAGGGAGGGGGGAAGAGGCTTATTACTATATACTTATATAGTAATAAGCCTCTTCCCCCCTCCCTCCTGTAATTCTAGCCCTGTGTCCTGTTGTACATAAATATGCAGCCTCTACAGAGTGTTTTTTAGTTATATCTGAAGAAGAAGCTCAGAGGAAAGCTTCGAAACGTCATATTCTGTCATCATTATGAGTTAGCCATTAAAAAAGGTATCACCTACTGAAGACTTGCAAAGTTTTTTTTTGTTTTTTATATTTTATAACCACTGGCTAACACGGTACCAAAACAAACAGTTTCTGACTGGTAATTCAAAGAATATATTGGGGTTATAAATACCCTCATTTCTTGCTACTGCCATATAGTGCCAGTTTCTGACTGGTAATTCAAAGAATATATTGGGGTTACGTGCACCCAAAATTTTTGCTACTGGTATATAGTGCCATTGTCTGACTGGGAATTCAAAGAATATATTGGGGTTACAAATACCCTCATTTCTTGCTACTGCCATATAGTGCCAGTTTCTGACTGGTAATTCAAAGAATATATTGGGGTTACGTGCACCCACAATTTTTGCTACTGGTATATAGTGCCATTGTCTGACTGGGAATTCAAAAAATATATTGGGGTTACAAATACCCTCATTTCTTGCTACTGGTATATAGTGCCATTGTCTGACTGGGAATTCAAAGAATATATTGGGGTTATAAATACCCTCATTTCTTGCTACTGGTATATAGTGCCATTGTCTGACTGGGAATTCAAATAATATATTGGGGTTACAAATACCCTCATTTCTTGCTACTGGTATATAGTGCCAGTTTCTGACTGGGAATTCAAAGAATATATTGGGGTTATAAATACCCTCATTTCTTGCTACTGGTATATAGTGCCATTGTCTGACTGGGAATTCAAAGAATATATTGGGGTTACAAATACCCTCATTTCTTGCTACTGGTATATAGTGCCATTGTCTGACTGGGAATTCAAAGAATATATTGGGGTTACAAATACCCTCATTTCTTGCTACTACCATATAGTGCCAGTTTCTGACTGGTAATTCAAAGAATATATTGGGGTTACGTGCACCCACAATTTTTGCTACTGGTATATAGTGCCAATTTCTAACTGGGAATTCAAAATGTGCAAGGCTCCCGGAAAGGGACGTGGACGACGCCGTGGGCGAGGTCGGGGGAATGGTTCTGGGGAGCAAGGTAGCAGTGAAGCCACAGGGCGTCCCGTGCCTACTCCTGTGGGGCAGCAAGCATTGCGCCACTCCACAGTGCCAGGGTTGCTTGCCACATTAACTAAACTGCAGGGTACAAACCTTAGTAGGCCCGAGAACCAGGAACAGGTCTTGCAATGGCTGTCAGAGAATGCTTACAGCACATTGTCCAGCAGCCAGTCAGACTCTGCCTCCTCTCCTCCTATTACCCAACAGTCTTGTCCTCCTTCCTCCCAAAATTCCCAAGCTTCACAGAACAATAACCCCAACTGTCCCTGCTCCCCAGAGCTGTTCTCCGCTCCTTTCATTGTCCCTCAACCTGCCCCTCCACGTCACGATTCCACGAACCTAACAGAGGAGCATCTGTGTCCAGATGCTCAAACACTAGAGTCTCCTCCATCTCCGTTCGATTTGGTGGTGGATGACCAGCAACCCACCCTCATCGACGATGATGTGACGCAGTTGCCGTCAGGGCATCCAGTTAACCGGCACATTGTGCGGGAGGAGGAGATGAGACAGGAGTTGGAAGAGGAAGTGGTGGATGATGAGGACACTGACCCGACCTGGACAGGGGGGATGTCAAGCGGGGAAAGTAGTGTGGATGTTGAGGCAGGTGCAGCACCAAAAAGGGTAGCTAGAGGCAGAGGCAGAGGTCAGCAGCTTAGGCGAAGCCAGGCCACACCCGGAATCTCCCAAGATGTTCCAGTTCGTACCCAGCCCCGAAAAACTCCCACCTCGAGGGCACATTTCTCGAAGGTGTGGAGTTTTTTCAAGGAATGCGCCGAGGACAGATATAGTGTTGTCTGCACAATTTGCCTCTCGAAATTGATTAGGGACTCTGAGAAGAGCAACCTGTCCACCACTTCAATGCGCCGTCATTTGGAATCCAAGCACTGGAATCAGTGGCAGGCAGCAACGGCAGGACAAAGGCCGCCTGCCGTTCACGCCACTGCCACTGCCTCTGCCACTGCCACTGCTGACTGTGCTGGCGATGCACTCCAGAGGACGAGCCAGGACACCACTTCATCTGCCTCCGCCACTTTGTTGACTTCTTCCTCATCCTCCCCTGTTCCTGTCTTATCTCCTTCTCCTGCACCATCAAAGGCACCATCAGGCGCTTCTTTACAACAACCCACCATCTCTCAGACATTGGAGCGGCGACAGAAATACACTGCTAACCACCCACACGCGCAAGCCTTGAACGCCAACATCGCTAAACTGCTGGCCCAGGAGATGTTGGCGTTCCGGCTTGTTGAAACTCCCGCCTTCCTGGACCTGATGGCAACTGCGGCACCTCGCTATGCCGTCCCTAGCCGTCACTACTTCTCCCGGTGTGCCATCCCCGCCTTGCACCAGCACGTGTCACTCAACATCAGGCGGGCCCTTAGTTCCGCGCTTTGCACAAAGGTCCACTTGACCACCGACGCGTGGACAAGTGCATGCGGACAGGGACGCTACATTTCACTGACGGCACACTGGGTGAATGTAGTTGAGGCTGGGACTGCTTCCCAAACTGGCCCGGTGTACCTCGTCTCCCCGCCTAACATTCCTGGCAGGGACACGAGAAGAACACTCCCCTCCTCCTCCTCCTCCACCGCCTCCTCCTCCGCCACCGCCTCCTCCTCCGCCACCGCCTCCTCCTCTGCTGTTAGATTGACCCCAGCTACGAGTTGGAAACGTTGCAGCACTGGCGTTGGTAGACGTCAGCAGGCTGTGCTGAAGCTGATCAGCTTGGGGGACAGACAGCACACTGCCTCCGAGGTGAGGGATGCCCTCCTCGATGAGACGGCAATATGGTTTGAGCCGCTGCACCAGGGCCCAGGCATGGTCGTTTGTGATAACGGCCGGAACCTGGTAGCAGCTCTGGAGCTTGCCGGACTCCAACATGTTCCATGCCTGGCCCACGTCTTCAACCTAGTGGTGCAACGTTTCCTAAAGAGCTACCCCAATGTTCCAGAGCTACTGGTGAAAGTGCGGCGCATGTGCGCCCACTTTCGCAAGTTGACAGTAGCCGCTGCTAGCTTAAAATCTCTCCAGCAACGCCTGCATGTGCCACAACACCGGCTTTTGTGCGACGTCCCCACACGCTGGAACTCAACGTTTCAGATGTTGAATAGAGTGGTTGAGCAGCAGAGACCTTTGATGGAATACCAGCTACAAAACCCTAGGGTGCCACAAAGTCAGCTGCCTCAGTTTCACATCCATGAGTGGCCATGGATGAGAGACCTTTGTGACATCCTACGGGTCTTTGAGGAGTCCACAAGGAGGGTGAGCTCTGAGGATGCGATGGTGAGCCTTACAATCCCGCTCTTGTGTGTTCTGAGAGAATCCCTGATTGACATCAGGGATAACTCAGATCACACAGAGGAGTCAGGGATAGCATCCGATCCATCACAGCTGGAGAGTAGGTCCACACATCTGTCCGCTTCATCGCGTTTAATGGAGGAGGAGGAGGAGGAGGAGGAGGAAGAAGAGTTGTCCGATGATGTGATGGTGATACAGGAGGCTTCCGGGCAACTTCGAATCGTCCCATTGTTGCAGCGCGGATGGGTAGACATGGAGGATGAGGAGGAAATGGAGATTGAACTTTCCGGTGGGGCCAGAGGAGTCATGCCAACTAACACTGTGGCAGACATGGCTGAGTTCATGTTGGGGTGCTTTACAACCGACAAGCGTATTTTCAAAATCATGGAGGACAACCAGTACTGGATCTTTGCTATCCTTGACCCCCGGTATAAAAACAACATCTCGTCTTTTATTCTGGTAGAGGGGAGGGCCAATCGCATCAATGCTTGCCACAGGCAATTGATGCAGAATATGATGGAGATGTTTCCAGCATGTGACGTTGGCGGCAGGGAGGGCAGTTCCTCCAGTAGGCAACCAAGTTCTCACCGGTCCACACAAACGAGGGGCACACTGTCTAAGGTCTGGGACACCTTGATGGCACCCCCTCGCCAAAGTGCCGCCACGGAGGGTCCTAGTGTCACCAGGCGTGAGAAGTATAGGCGCATGTTGCGGGAATACCTTTCCGACCACAGCCCTGTCCTCTCTGACCCCTCTGCGCCCTACACGTATTGGGTGTCGAAGTTGGACCTGTGGCTTGAACTTGCCCTATATGCCTTGGAGGTGCTGTCCTGTCCTGCCGCCAGCGTCCTATCTGAGAGGGTGTTCAGTGCAGCCGGTGGCATCATCACTGACAAGCGCACCCGTCTGTCAGCTGAGAGTGCCGACCGGCTCACTTTGAACCACCACTGGATAGAGCCTTCATTTTTGTGCCCAACTGTGTAAAGCACCCCAACATGAAACTCCATGTCTGTACTCAACCTCTCCAATTCCTCCGCATCCTCATACTCATCCACCATAAGCGTTGCACAATTCTGCTAATACTAGGCTCCCTCCACCCTGATTTCCCCCAACTCTGCTGGTTAGAGGCTCCCTCCACCCTGATTTCCACCAACTCTGCTGGTTAGAGGCTCCCTCCACCCTGCTTTCCCACAACTCTGCTGGTTAGAGGCTCCCTCCACCCTGCTTTCCCACAACTCTGCTGGTTAGAGGCTCCCTCCACCCTGCTTTCCCACAACTCTGCTGGTTAGAGGCTCCCTCCACCCTGATTTCCACCAACTCTGCTGGTTAGAGGCTCCTTCCACCCTGCTTTCCCACAACTCTGCTGGTTAGAGGCTCCCTCCACCCTGATTTCCACCAACTCTGCTGGTTAGAGGCTCCCTCCACCCTGATTTCCACCAACTCTGCTGGTTAGAGGCTCCCTCCACCATGAATTGGTCCAAACTGGGCTGTTTAGAGGCTCCCTCCACCATGAATTGGTCCAAACTGGGCTGTTTAGAGGCTCCCTCAACCATGAATTGGTCCAAACTGGGGGTTTTAGAGGCTCCCTCCACCATGAATTGGTCCAAACTGGGGTTTTTAGAGGCTCCCTCCACCATGAATTTGCCCAAACTGGGCTGTTTAAAGACTCCCTCCACCATGAATTAGTCCAAACTGGGCTGGTTAGAGGCTCCCTCCACCATGAATTTGCCCAAACTGGGCTGTTTAGAGGCTCCCTCCACCATGAATTAGTCCAAACTGGGCTGGTTAGAGGCTCCCTCCACCATGAATTTGCCCAAACTGGGCTGGTTAGAGGCTCCCTCTACCATGAATTTGCCCAAACTGGGCTGGTTAGAGGCTCCCTCCACCATGAATTTGCCCAAACTGGGCTGGTTAGAGGCTCCCTCCACCATGAATTTGCCCAAACTGGGCTGGTTAGAGGCTCCCTCCACCATGAATTTGCCCAAACTGGGCTGTTTAGAGGCTCCCTCCATCATGAATTGGTCCAAACTGGGGTTTTAGAGGTTCCCTCCACCATGAATTGGTCCAAAATGGGTTTTTTAGAGACTCCCTCCACCATGAATTTGCCCAAACTGGGCTGGTTAGAGGCTCCCTCCACCATTAATTGGTCCAAACTGGGCTGGTTAGAGGCTCCCTCCACCACGAATTTGCCCAGACTGGGCTGTTTAGAGGCTCCCTCCACCATTATTTGGTCCAAACTGGGCTGGTTAGAGGCTCCCTCCACCATGAATTAGTCCAAACTGGGCTGGTTAGAGGCTCCCTCCACCATGAATTGGTCCAAACTGGGTTTTTTAGAGGCTCCCTCCACCATGAATTGGTCCAAACTGGGCTGGTTAGAGGTTCCCTCCACCATGAATTTGCCCAAACTGGGCTGGTTAGAGGCTCCCTCCACCATGAATTTGCCCAAACTGGGCTGGTTAGAGGCTCCCTCCACCATGAATTTGCCCAAACTGGGCTGGTTAGAGGCTCCCTCCACCATGAATTGGTCCAAACTGGGCTGTTTAGAGGCTCCCTCCACCATGAATTGGTCCAAACTGGGGTTTTTAGAGGCTCCCTCCACCATGAATTTGCCCAAACTGGGCTGTTTAGAGGCTCCCTCCATCATGAATTGGTCCAAACTGGGCTGGTTAGAGGCTCCCTCCACCATGAATTTGCCCAAACTGGGCTGTTTAGAGGCTCCCTCCATCATTAATTGGTCCAAACTGGGGTTTTAGAGGTTCCCTCCACCATGAATTGGTCCAAAATGGGTTTTTTAGAGGCTCCCTCCACCATGACTTTGCCCAAACTGGGCTGGTTAGAGGCTCCCTCCACCATTAATTGGTCCAAACTGGGCTGGTTAGAGGCTCCCTCCACCATGAATTTGCCCAAACTGGGCTGTTTAGAGGCTCCCTCCACCATGAAATGGTCCAAACTGGACTGGTTAGAGGCTCCCTCCACCATGAATTGGTCCAAACTGGGTTTTTTAGAGGCTCCCTCCACCATGAATTGGTCCAAACTGGGCTGGTTAGAGGCTCCCTCCACCATGAATTGGTCCAAACTGGGCTGGTTAGAGGCTCCCTCCACCATGAATTGGTCCAAACTGGGCTGGTTAGAGGCTCCCTCCACCATGAATTTGCCCAAACTGGGCTGGTTAGAGGCTCCCTCCACCATGAATTTGCCCAAACTGGGCTGGTTAGAGGCTCCCTCCACCATGAATTTGCCCAAACTGGGCTGGTTAGAGGCTCCCTCCACCATGAATTTGCCCAAACTGGGCTGGTTAGAGGCTCCCTCCATCATGAATTGGTCCAAAATGGGTTTTTTAGAGACTCCCTCCACCATGAATTTGCCCAAACTGGGCTGGTTAGAGGCTCCCTCCACCATGAATTTGCCCAAACTGGGCTGTTTAGAGGCTCCCTCCATCATGAATTGGTCCAAACTGGGCTGGTTAGAGGCTCCCTCCACCATGAATTTGCCCAAACTAGGCTGTTTAGAGGCTCCCTCCATCATGAATTGGTCCAAACTGGGGTTTTAGAGGTTCCCTCCACCATGAATTGGTCCAAAATGGGTTTTTTAGAGACTCCCTCCACCATGAATTTGCCCAAACTGGGCTGGTTAGAGGCTCCCTCCACCATTAATTGGTCCAAACTGGGCTGGTTAGAGGCTCCCTCCACCATGAATTTGCCCAAACTGGGCTGTTTAGAGACTCCCTCCACCATGAATTAGTCCAAACTGGGCTGGTTAGAGGCTCCCTCCACCATGAATTGGTCCAAACTGGGTTTTTTAGAGGCTTCCTCCCCCATGAATTGGTCCAAACTGGGCTGGTTAGAGGCTCCCTCCACCATGAATTGGTCCAAACTGGGCTGGTTAGAGGCTCCCTCCACCATGAATTGGTCCAAACTGGGCTGGTTAGAGGCTCCCTCCACCATGAATTTGCCCAACCTGGGCTGGTTAGAGGCTCCCTCCACCATGAATTTGCCCAAACTGGGCTGGTTAGAGGCTCCCTCCACCATGAATTTGCCCAAACTGGGCTGGTTAGAGTCTCCCTCCACCATGAATTTGCCCAAACTGGGCTGTTTAGAGGCTCCCTCCATCATGAATTGGTCCAAACTGGGGTTTTAGAGGTTCCCTCCACCATGAATTGGTCCAAATTGGGTTTTTTAGAGACTCCCTCCACCATGAATTTGCCCAAACTGGGCTGGTTAGAGGCTCCCTCCACCATTAATTGGTCCAAACTGGGCTGGTTAGAGGCTCCCTCCACCATGAATTTGCCCAAACTGGGCTGTTTAGAGGCTCCCTCCACCATGAATTAGTCCAAACTGGGCTGGTTAGAGGCTCCCTCCACCATGAATTTGCCCAAACTGGGCTGTTTAGAGACTCCCTCCACCATGAATTAGTCCAAACTGGGCTGGTTAGAGGCTCCCTCCACCATGAATTTGCCCAAACTGGGCTGTTTAGAGGCTCCCTCCACCATGAATTAGTCCAAACTGGGCTGGTTAGAGGCTCCCTCCACCATGAATTTGCCCAAACTGGGCTGTTTAGAGGCTCCCTCCATCATGAATTGGTCCAAACTGGGGTTTTAGAGGTTCCCTCCACCATGAATTGGTCCAAAATGGGTTTTTTAGAGACTCCCTCCACCATGAATTTGCCCAAACTGGGCTGGTTAGAGGCTCCCTCCACCATTAATTGGTCCAAACTGGGCTGGTTAGAGGCTCCCTCCACCATGAATTTGCCCAAACTGGGCTGTTTAGAGACTCCCTCCACCATGAATTAGTCCAAACTGGGCTGGTTAGAGGCTCCCTCCACCATGAATTGGTCCAAACTGGGTTTTTTAGAGGCTCCCTCCACCATGAATTGGTCCAAACTGGGCTGGTTAGAGGCTCCCTCCACCATGAATTGGTCCAAACTGGGCTGGTTAGAGGCTCCCTCCACCATGAATTGGTCCAAACTGGGCTGGTTAGAGGCTCCCTCCACCATGAATTTGCCCAAACTGGGCTGGTTAGAGGCTCCCTCCACCATGAATTTGCCCAAACTGGGCTGGTTAGAGGCTCCCTCCACCATGAATTTGCCCAAACTGGGCTGTTTAGAGGCTCCCTCCATCATGAATTGGTCCAAACTGGGGTTTTAGAGGTTCCCTCCACCATGAATTGGTCCAAAATGGGTTTTTTAGAGACTCCCTCCACCATGAATTTGCCCAAACTGGGCTGGTTAGAGGCTCCCTCCACCATTAATTGGTCCAAACTGGGCTGGTTAGAGGCTCCCTCCACCATGAATTTGCCCAAACTGGGCTGTTTAGAGGCTCCCTCCACCATGAATTAGTCCAAACTGGGCTGGTTAGAGGCTCCCTCCACCATGAATTGGTCCAAACTGGGTTTTTTAGAGGCTCCCTCCACCATGAATTGGTCCAAACTGAGCTGGTTAGAGGCTCCCTCCACCATGAATTGGTCCAAACTGGGCTGGTTAGAGGCTCCCTCCACCATGAATTGGTCCAAACTGGGCTGGTTAGAGGCTCCCTCCACCATGAATTTGCCCAAACTGGGCTGGTTAGAGGCTCCCTCCACCATGAATTTGCCCAAACTGGGCTGTTTAGAGGCTCCTTCCATCATGAATTGGTCCAAACTGGGGTTTTAGAGGCTCCCTCTACCATGAATTGGTCCAAAATGGGTTTTTTAGAGACTCCCTCCACCATGAATTTGCCCAAACTGGGCTGGTTAGAGGCTCCCTCCACCATTAATTGGTCCAAACTGGGCTGGTTAGAGGCTCCCTCCACCATGAATTTGCCCAAACTGGGCTGTTTAGAGGCTCCCTCCATCATGAATTGGTCCAAACTGGGCTGGTTAGAGGCTCCCTCCACCATGAATTGGTCCAAACTGGGTTTTTTAGAGGCTCCCTCCACCATGAATTGGTCCAAACTGGGCTGGTTAGAGGCTCCCTCCACCATGAATTGGTCCAAACTGGGTTTTTTAGAGGCTCCCTCCACCATGAATTGGTCCAAACTGGGGTTTTTAGAGGCTCCCTCCACCATGAATTTGCCCAAACTGGGCTGGTTAGAGGCTCCCTCCACCATGAATTGGTCCAAACTGGGGTTCGAAACTCGTTCGAACACACGAACATTGAGCGGCTGTTCGAATCGAATTTCGAACCACGAACATTTTAGTGTTCGCTCATCTCTAGAGGAGATGTCTCCAATTTGGCATTCATTGTGCCTCCATGCAGCCCGAATGTTAGAACAAGGAGCTAATAACTCTGTGCTCCATCATTTTATTCAAGTTTATCTAATTCCTAAGGATGCAGATAGACTTGAAATTGCAACCTACTACCCTGAACAGTGAGACAGCAACCAAAACTTTCCTACTTGGTTGGCTGAGCGAGCATCTATTGTCATAGGGCCCAGTGCAAATGCATCATTTGCCCTATGGTTAAAGTAGTCCATATATAAAATTGCCCAAGACATAAGTAAGGCTGGATTCACACATGCATTGGAGTGTCTGTAGGAAACTCTGCACCAGAATCCACTTAAAATCGGCAGGGAGAAAAGTCCTGCAATGAGAACTTTTCAGTTTCAGCATAAAACTGGCGCAACCTTGGCAGACACCATTATAATCTATGGTTTCCGTATGTAACTGCTTTTATAAGCAGATAGTGTCTCCTTCTTTCAGGTCCCTATGTGTACCTGAGGACGGAAACCTGAATGCTAGTGTGAACCTAGCATAACAAAAGGATAGGGATTAAAGCTTAACTTTCAATAGTATATGATCTCTAAAATCTCTGAACTATAGTACACCAACTGAATTTGCAGGTTAGAAGAATAGACCCGTCCCTTAATAATGAACCTGAATCTTCACTAAGTAGGGCAAAGCCATGATTTTTGTTGCAATAATTAAAGGCATAGTATTAGAACAGTGCAATAACCCTTAGAGATATGAAATATCCTTGGAAACACAAACCACAAACTGAGGGCTTAGGTGTTTGATTGATATTAGCCCTTTTAAAATATTATGTGTTTCTCTGTCCAAAGTGTAAAGGCCTTATGTCTTAGTACGCAGTACTGTACAGCAAGTCATCACAGTTACATTGCTTCTATACGCCTGCTTACACTGTCTGTTAAACTGATAGAAATTGATGTAAGCTAAAAGCATGTTACAGATTCCCTGCTAGCTGTACTTTGGCACCCATCCACAAGTTATTACCATATGCTGTTGTTTTTTTTTTCCTGTATGTTTTTATTTTTACCTTGAGAAGTGTCTGCTGCGAAAGATTCATGATATATCATGTCTGATTAATATTTTTTTTTTTTTTATCATGAAATACAAAAAAGGTTGATTGTAATACAGGGATGTCTGCAAAATATCAGCGTCTCCCACTGTAATTAGGCATTGTGACATTATAATAGCACTTGATTTACCAAAAACAAATAATCCACAACTCAATGAAGGTTTCATCACTTTGCTATTGTGTTGATCCATTCTAATCTGAAAGAAAGAAGAAAATAATCTTTGGCATAGCAGAGTGTGCATCTGTTTTTAATACTGTGATTTGATGCTTCAGACGATACATTTAATTTTCCTTGGGCAATCTGTAGACGGAAATAAGAAATTAGGTTTTGATTCATTGACTGTGACATATCCACAATTTATATATGCACAAGTTTAGTTTAAAACTAATTATATATTTTCATTTTCCATTTATAGTTTACCAAATGTCATGCATACATGCATTTAATAGCGGTCATTTAAAAATATATATATATATATTACAATATCTGAGAATAGTATGTCAGTATTTTATCCTAAAAACAATAAACAAAATAACTAGACAAATCCACTATTCATTAAATGTACAGATTTACATACATACACACATGCACAGCTTTAAATGTACCCTGCTTGAGGTTTGAGCAAAGTACATTACAGTTTACTCCAGTAGGATACATTCAGGGAGTCTACAGAGGGAGGTTAAAGGTAAACAGTAGAGATGAGCGAGTAGTATTCGATCGAGTAGGTAATACCGTAATACTACAGTATTCGAAATATTCGTACTCGATCGAATACTACTGCTGCTATTTGCAGTAAATATTCGATTCAGAGCCAGCGTTATTGGCCGAATGCTATACAGTGTATAGCATTCGGCCAATCAACGCTGGTTCTGCAGCAGGCTCGTCCTTGCCAGTCAGGAGAGCTGGTAGCTTGCTGTTACGAGTGAACTTACTTTTTCTCAAAGAATGAATTGACCAGCGTTGATAGGCCAATGTATAGCATTCGGCCAATCAACTCTGGTCCTGCCGGAGGCTCGTCTGTGAGGAGACGGAGTCTAAGATCGGACCACAGCAGTATCCATTGTGGTCCAATTTTAGACTCCACCTCCTCACAGACGAGCCTCCGGCAGAACCAGTATTGATTGGCCAAATGACAGCTGACAATATGCAGGAAGAGGAGAACGATTTTATTATTCTCCTGTCTCGTCACTTCAGATAGGCCCAGGGGAGGGGGAAATCATGATATCATGCACCTAAGTTATTTTACAGATAAAAAGTAAAAAAAAGACTCTCCCTTGTTAGTTAAAAAAATAATAATAAACACATAATTGGTATTACCACATCCACATTGACTCCTAAAATAAAATTAGTACGTTATTTATTCTACTTAATATATGCTATAAACCTTAAAATTCAGATGCCAGATTCATGTTGTCTGATCATTTCACCTCTCAAAAAAAAAAAAAAAAAAAGTTAAGAATATTGGAATGAGGGATAAAAAGCTGCTGATTTAAGGATAAAAGCTAGATCGCTAAAGGGTTGAAATGCACATATGGCACCACAGTTATGTGCCAGCAATATTTATTCAAAATAAATTCAAAATCTGCAATAAAAAAATTTCAGGAGAGTTTTTGCAATTTTTAATGTGATTGTCAGGCTAAATTCCAATAAATAACTGAACTAATAAACTAGTAAACCAAGACCTTTTGGGGAGGGGAATGGGAGTAGTACGGCGGATGTCGGGAAGGGGTTAATCATGTAATAGTTCATTTGAAATCTAGTTTAGGAAAAATGGAGAGTAGACTGTTTCTATAAGCATGTAATATACAGTACATCTGTCCTTCCATGCTTAACTGGAAAGATATTGTCAGGATTCTCAATGTAACTGCTATGCCTTTAAGGTTAACTTGTCAACTTGGCAGTTTGGAAGTTTCAGAAGTGTCCTAGGCTTGTCCAATTAGCAACTGAGGAGGCATCTATAAGACCCCTCCCTACTAACACAGGTTGACGATTAATTTAGCTTCTTTAGTTTGACCACCTGATCGTCTGTGTATTTGATTGCTATACTGACCCTTAGCTTGTTCTTTAGATTTTCATTTGCCTACTGATTCTGCCATTGACATACTTGTCCAGATTTGATCCTTGACCTTCCAATGGATATCACTTTTGTCTCCTAATTATGCCTCTGACATCTTCTCCTGTTTTTGACCCTTTGCCTGTACAACTATTCTCCTGTTTCTGATCTGCCTTGTAAGTCAATTGTGGGTTCTAGGTTTGGGTTTCAGTTTGCAGATTATTTATTATCTGTACAATAACAGTTTGGTGACAATTCAGACCATTAGATTCTGCAAAGTCCAACTTGCCCTGCGGCTAGCGATGACGAAGGTGTCAGGGGGTATGCCTTTGGCTCGCACTGCTGTGCTGACTTTAAATAGCTTGTTCCACTGCTTCATGGTTATCAGCCTGTTCCCTCTTTTGCTTTTGTTTGGCCTTGCAGTTCACATATACCCTGTTTCCCCGAAAATAAGTCATCCCCCGAAAGTAAGACATAGCAGAGGTTTTGTTGAATTGCCTAATATAAGGCATCCCCCCAAAAGTAAGACATCCCCCAATAATAATAATCTTTCTGCGTAAAGATTGTATGAAGAAAAACATTGCAGCCGGCTGAACACTGTGTGCAATGTTCCGTGTGCACAGGTATGCCGGCTGCTGACACTGCTACGATACGTTGTATCCACTGTTCCTTTGACTGTAGGATGAGCTGGGAGATGCCCGTTGTGCATACACTAAGCATAGTACGCTCATCCCACAGCAGCAGGAACAGTGGATACAACGTACGGTATCACAGCAGCAGCCGGCTTTCCTGCGCACACAGAGCACCGCACACAGCGTTCAGTCGGCTGCAATGGGGTTTTTTTCATACAACCTTTGCGCAGCAAGCACATATCAGCGTAGCGCAGTAGTGGCAGCAGCACAAAAAAATAAAATAAGACATCCTCTGAAAATAAGACATAGCACATATTTAGGACCAAAATTTAATATAAGACACTGTCTTATTTTCGGGGAAACACGGTAGGTGTTGTGAGAGGTCTAGCTTTTCAATACAATAGAATGCTGTGATAATATGTCACAAGAGTCTACCCTATATGTTTTTATATGTAACCATGATTATAGTGTGGATTGCAACCTGTAAAGGGTTTTGCTAGAATGTTGGATTATTATTTTATTTTAAATATGATTTTTATTGAAAAGAAGAAAACTTTTACAATATAATAGAAAAACAGTTACAAACATAAGAAGAATCGGCATAGGTCCAATCAGTAGGACAGGAATTGCAAGTTGGAACTTCGGGCTGCAACCCAAATACATGGATGACACAAACATGACCAAATAAACAGAGACCAAAGGACCAGATATACAAACTCAACAAAGACACCAATTCTACGAGAAGGAATGAAAAGAATGAAGAAGGGAACACAACCAGAGAGGAACAGGAAGGGAAAAGGGAAAAGAAAAAATAGGGAAGATGGAATAGGGACAGAAGAGAACGAGAAAACCAAACAATAACATAAACAACATAACCACATACCTGAATACAATACTGAAGAAACACAAGATACATCAAAAAAAAAAAGAAAAGAAAATAAAGCCACCTGGAATAACAACATAGTAGGTAAATAGTGATCAAGGGGTCCCCATGGGAGCAGCCTGAGGCCGAGGAGAAGGGAACTCCCTTATTAGACTCCACATACGAAATCCAGAGGGACCACTGGGATCGAAACTTGGCGTAAGTATGGTTTTTGTTGGACAACAGACGTTCCAAGGTGCATGCCAAGTTCACATGGTGGAATAATTCAGCTACGGTCAAGCAGAGAGCAGACTTCCACTGACGAGCGATCATGGCCCGAGCTGCGAGCACAATCTGACCCAGAACGACCTGCATCTCTGTGGGAAAACTACCAACGTCTAAGAAGCATAGGGCGAGACCAGGGGAAGGACTGATATCAAAACCGGCTATGGTGGACATGAAGTGAAATACCGCTATCCAGAAGGCTCGGACCGGAGGGCAATCCCACCACAAATGCAAGAAGGAACCTACTTGGCCGCACCCCCTCCAGCAGAGTCTGGAACAAGAAGAATCAATGTGCGCCATTTGGGTCGGGGTCCTATACCACCGCAGCATAATTTTCAAAGCCGTTTCCCAATGAGACGCCCCCCTAGATACACGCTTAACAAACCCAGCTGCCGTATACCAGTCCGACAGAGTGATGGTTCTGGCAAGATCCGTTTCTCAACGGAGCAGGTGAAGAGGCTTGACCCGCTCCGGGGGGACAGAGAAAAAGCCATAAAACACAGATAACCCACCTCTAACAGGCAAGGACCTATTCCACAGCTTTAAAGCTAGTCTGGGAAAGGTCAATCTAGAAGGCTCGTAGGATTGAAAAAAATGACGCAACTGTAAATATTTAAAGAAGTCTGTTTTAGGGAGCTGAAACTCTTCTTGTAACATGGAGAACGACTTAAACCCATCATCAGAGTACAGATGGGCCACTTTATAGAGACCCCTAGAGACCCATCCACGGAGTCGTAGCTGGGGGAGAAAAGAGGTCAAATATAATAGAGGTAACTTCGACAAAGGGACCAGGTCTTCCCTAGAGGTATATGACAAAAAGTAACGCCAAGCAGACACTGAGGCCCTAATACTCAGCAAGGGAGGGGAAGTGATGGGGGGCCCAAGTCCTTAGGACGTAAAATACTCAAAAGTGGGGCATCTAGAAGGCTTTCCTCAATTTCGGCCCAACGCCATTTAGAAGTCTCATCCCACCCAACCTTAAGTTGCTCAAGGATAGACGCCATATAATATTTTCTAACATCTGGGACACCCGCACCCCCATGGGACCAAGGGCGCGTCATCACCTTAAGTCGGACCCTGGACCTCTTACCCTCCCATATATAATTGGAAAGAATAGACTGAAGCTTAGTAAAATATGAGTCAGGGAGGGGGATGGCAACTGTACGAAACATATACAAAATTAAAGGTAACACCATCATTTTGACAATGGCGATTCTGCTAGCCCAAGACAACATCGGTTGTGAGAACGAGGCAAGGAGAGAAGTAATTTTGGTCTGAAGGGGGATATAATTGGCAGAGAACAGATCCGAACTAGGGGCCGTCAGGGAGATGCCAAGGTAAGCTATACGGGAATCATTCCATTGGTAGGGGAATTGAACACTAAGGTCCCGTCTCAACGAGGGAGAGATGATAACAGGCAAGATCTGTGATTTGGAGGAATTTACCTTATAGTACGAAACTTTACCAAATCTCTTTAGAACCTCCGTAGCAGCACTCAAGGAGGAACCAGGGGAAGTCAGGGCCAGTATAACATCATCAGCGTATAGGCCAATTTTATGCTGTTGGCGGTGGGGTTAAGCTTATTAATGGCAGAGAGGGAGGATAGGGAGCGAAGTGCAGCATCTATGTCTTTAGATCGTTCTTTTTTAGCTCTCGCGCATGCCTGAATAAGTATCCCTCGCATATATGCCTTATGGGCATTCCAGAGCACATGAGGATCAGACACGGAGGGAGAGTTGAGGGAAAAGTATTCCCTCAGGGCCTCACGGAGGTGCTCACCATAGGAGGGGTGATCTAGGATATACTCATTCAAGCGCCACTGGGTAGGCATGGCAGTGGAGAATTTCTCATGTAGAGAGAGGGACACCGGAGCATGATCAGTCCAAGTGATCAGCCCAATATCTGTAGATTCCGCCTGCATCAGCCCAATTTTGTCAGTAAGAAAAAGTCAATACGAGAATAGGAGGAGGACGAAGAGGAGAAATAACTATAATCTCGCTCCCCGCCATGTTGACAACGCCAGACGTCATAAAGGCCCTGGTCTATCAAAGAGGAGGATAATATAGGGGAGCGTCTCTTGGGGTTGGAAGAGTCTAGAGAATTATCTATTAAGCAATTAAAATCCCCACCAATGATCAACATACCAGTAGCAAAAGTTCAGATCTTGGAAAGCACAGATTTCCAATATTGCGACCTGGGAACGATTCGGGAGATAAACAGCTACCAAAGTATATTTAACATTGTTAATAAGGCAATTAAGCCCCAGAAACCGACCCCCGGGATCAACTAAAGTGGATTCAAGGGAAAAGGCCACTGAGTCCCGCACAGCAATAAGAACACCCTTACGCTTAGCATTGCAAGAAGCCTGATATATATGAGGGAAAGAGGACTTAGGACTTTTGCCAGCACAAAAATGAGTCTCCTGGAGAAAAAGCACATCGCAGCGAAGGCGACGGGCCTCTCTCCAGACAGAACTCCGCTTACAGGGGCTATTTAGACCTCTAACATTAAGTGAAGATATACGGAGTACCATAATAACAGACTAAGGAGAAATGGCGGAGGACCCAGGTGACTACACCAAAAGACAAGGATGCATAAAGTATGTATGAACAGGCATAAAAACCATACAGGATTCCAGGTATGAGACAAAAACAAAGAATGCAAACAAAATAGCATAGTGTCAACAAACACCGAATAACCAAAAGTACTCAGTTGGGGGGGGGGGGAGAAAAACAGGTCAGTAACACTCAGTGAGAGTGAGTATTAGAAAGGCACACAGGTCACCTAAATCAAACAATAAAGTCATAACATTAGGCAAGGCGAGTCAGTCCGCCGAAGCGGATAAAGGATTCACTTACGACCGCCCACCACAGTCCATTCCTTGGTGAGATGGGAAGGCCGCACTGAGGATTCAGGAACAGAGGGGTGAGAGTCAGCAGGGGCAAGCTTCCATTTACGGAGGAGGGACATGCCCGCCTCCACATCAGGGACAGAATGGAAAACCCCATTGCGGGGAATCAGCAGTTTGGTAGGGAAGCCCCAACGATACCGTATGCCCCGGTCTCTGAGGATCTTGGTAATGGGAGCCAGTTCACGCCTAGCCTGCATAGTAGCTGCGGATAAATCGGGGAACAGGGAAATGGATGCAAACAGAGCTGGTAAGGTACCACATTTTCTGGCTTCCGCAAGAATCGAGTCCTTAACTTGATAGAAATGGACCCTCGTCAACACATCTCTCGGGACATCTACAGGAGCAGAGTTCGCTTTTGGAATACGATGGGTCCAATCCAGGGTGAGCTCCAGTTCAGTAAGTTGCGGGAGAATTTTCTTAAAGAGACGCTGGACATAGGCCACCAAGTCCTCCGATGCTACATCCTCGGGGACACCACGGATCTTAATATTATTGCGTCTAGACCGATCCTCAGCGTCAGCAGCTTTAATTTTGAGCCATCTGACCTCCGCTTCCAGGGTTTTATGAGCGTCAACCAGGTCATTATGAGCAGACGAAAATTCCTCCATTTTATTTTCAAGATGGTCAGTCCGCTCTCCCAAAGCATCGATATCCTGTCGCAATTTGCCCACCGCAGAGGAGACAGTCTTGTTAATCCCCGCCTGTAGCAGAACAAGCATCCCTTTCAATGTATCACACGTTACAGGGTCTGAGGAGGCCGGGAAATCAGAAATGTCCGAATGAACAAAATCAGGGGGAGTATCAGAGGCAGGTAGAGCATCAGCGACCCATTTACACAATGGCTCCTTGCCAGATGGAGAACCCTGAGGAGACACAACAAAACTTCTCTTGCCAACATCAACCAGCAGGGGAGGACGTTCAGCTGAAAGAGAGCCCTCTTCAGGTAAAGAATCCACCAATTCAGACCGTGGAGGCGACTTCGCTGGGGAGCGGGAACCTGACGGTGAGGAAGGCAAAGAGTGCGACATGGTGCTCAAGAAGAAGTCAGAAAGCTTCCTAGGGGTTTTGGAGGAGGATGGTTTCTTCCGAGGCATAATAGAAACAGCAGGGAAGGTCAGAGACGCAACTGAAGCTGGTAGTGCTGGAGGGTAGTTCTATACGGCAGGGGCAAAGTTCGCGGAGCAGTGCAGGAGGTCAGACAGCAGCAAATTCCAACAGGGCTGTGGGGGCCATATAACAAGAAGCCTAACAATCAGCTGAGAGCCGCCAGAGGTGACACTGTTAGCGATTTAATCGATCATGGTAAAACAAGTGGCCTGCAGTAGGGACACACTGGCAATTGTAAGTCCACGGGAGCCCAGTGTGAGGAGCCCCCCCTGGTGGTGGAGTAGGGGCTCTGCACTCACAAAGGGCTCAACCAGAATAGGCAGGGAGCAGGCCCAGTAATATGTAAAGTCCAGTCCAGGTGGAAGGTGAGGAGCCCCCCCTGATGGTGGTGTAGGGGCTCAGCACTCACTTAAAGTAATGGCACTCAAACAGGGGAGCAGGAGGCAATGTCCAGTAAAGTCCAGGGGGAGAGAGAGGAGCCCCCCTGATGGTAGTGTAGGGGCTCAACACTCTCTCAACCCCCCCTGAAGCCACAGAACACAAGTGCATCACAAAATGGCCGCCGTCACCGCCAGTTCCAATGCAGGAGTATACAGGTCATACAGCAGGTTCCACACAGGCCGGGAGCAGATGCAGGACACTGGAGGCAGCGTGCAGGGGGCCAGGAGAAACACCGCTCACCTCTACACACCAGCCGTAGAAGCAGTACAGGGAAGGAGGACGGGAGCTAGCCGCCGCGATCCACAGGAGGGAGCCGGAAGTGGAGAAGGCGCAGCAGGACAGGCCGGTGAGTAGGCCGCTGAGTAGGCCGCAAAGCCTCCGATGCCAACAGGTCCTGGGGGAGCAGGAGAAGACAGCCCAAGACGTTCCGCCAGGGTCCAAGGATATACCGCCGGGTGCCACCGACCTGAATCAGGTAAGTAAGGTCCAGATGCCGAAGGGAGAAGGCCGCAGACGCCGGGAGCTCCAGCAGACGCGTCCTCTCTCCTTGCCGGCTAGCCACGCCCCCAGAATGTTGGATTATTATATTGAATTGGTTTTATGACAAATTGGATTCCTTAACCAAAGTAGAACTTATATACTGTAAGGCTGCAATCATCTGTAGTTTGTTTTACAGCCAAAAAAGAAATTATAAAGGTTCTTGGCACAAGAGACCCATTCAATGTCTTTATTGTAGAGAGTTTCTCATGGAGACTTATTTAAATTGTAGTCTTGGAGAAAGAGTTAAAACTTAGACCAAAAATCAGATACTTTAAAATAATAAATGTCATTTTAGATAAGTATAAAGACATGTACCAGACAAACTGAGTTAAGTTTATTTCAGAAAGAGGATTATTAAAGACCACTTATTTGTTAAGTATAATACATAAACTGTAAGATTTGTACTTTAACTTTTGCACAGGTTTTCACCTACTGTGCAAATTGCACACTAGTCTAATAAAGTCTAATAAATAGAACTGTCTAAAGTGGTTAACAAGGTTGTTAAAAAAAAGTGCCTCAACCTTTCCTTTAAACAAAAGTCCTTTAAATGGGTTTTAAACTTTTGTATAATATATATATATATATATATATATATATATATATATATATATATATATACACATATATATATAGACAGTACAAACTTAGGCAGTCTGAAATCAACCAGATTTATCCCAGTGGTTTATCCCAATCTGGTGTATCCTTAGACTGTCTAATCTACATTTATACCACTTTTTAGTTGGCTTACTTTGAGCCAGAATCCACACCCACATGTCTAGCATGTTGAAAAAAGATATGCCACTTTGCACCAAAGACGCGTCACACTGAGCCAACTGCGTAATAATTATTGACATTATGAGTTGAGACATTCTTTGTGTTATATGTTGAATATATTGTGTATGCTTGTCCTAGAATACAGCGAACTTTGCCTCTCTATTAAGTTTCTTATGTTTTTTTATTGTTTTTAAATATATGTTTACTTATAATAATAACTAGAGATGAGCGAGTAGTGTTCGATCGAGTAGGTGTTCGATCGAATACTACAGTATTCAAAATACTCGTACTCGATCGAACACTACTAGCTGTTCGAAGTTTAATGTTCGATGCAGAACCAGCGTTGATTGGCAGAATGCTATACATTCTGCCAATCAACGCTGGTTCTTCTCTTACCTTTCCGAAGTCTTCTCTGCGCTGCGTCCCCGCGTCTTCTTCTGGGTGAAATTCACTCTGCCTAGGCATGCGCAGTCGGCTCTGCCTAGGCCGGATGCCTAGGCAGAGTGAATTCCACCTGGAAGAAGACGCGGGGACCCTGCACCGGGAGAAGACTTCAAGCAGAATCCAGCCCGACCGTCACTCGTGGACTTGGTAAGTATGATTTCATCGAATGTTAGCTACCCCTGAAACGAGCATTTTCCCCCATAGACTATAATGGGGTTCGAACAGTTGAACAGTGTGCGGCTGTTCGAATCGGATTTCGAACCTCGGACACTTTAGTGTTCGCTCATCTCTAATAATAACATTTTTTGACACAGCTTTGTGGTTGCATAATTATTGCTGGATATTGAGTTTCGGTTTGTGATTAGGTCATTCTACAATTTCCCCCTAATAGAGAGAAATATAGGGTTCACACTTTTTTGGAAAAGCCAAATCTTAATCATGTTTCATCTAGTCTCACAGACAAAAATTTGTCAAATAACAATAAGCCTGTAGCACTTAAAAGTCATCAAAACAAGCTTATCTCTCTATTACCATTGCTTTTTGCAATATAACCATCATGTGTGTCTAAAAAACCATGGGCAAGCACCTTTTTCCCCAAAAAAAGGATCATTTTTGGAACGATTTTAATGTTAAAATGTGTAAAAGTAAGTAGCAGCATAGTATATGGTTAAACTCAGAGTTTGTATCCTCTGCTTTACGAGGACCTTTCATGGTTTGGGACACAGGCAGTTCTATATACTGCTGGAAAGCCGACAGTGCGCTGAATTCAGCACACTGTCGGCTTTCCCGATCTGTGCTCCGGGTAAAGAGCTATCGGTCCCAGTACCGTAGCTCTTAACAGTCAGAAGGGCGTTCCTGACAGTCTGTCAGGAACGTCCTTCTTCACAGCAGCGCCTATTGTGCTGTACAGTGTGAGCGGGGAGGAACACCCCCTCCCTCTCCTGATAATACTCGTCTATGGATGAGCACTGTGAGCAGAGAGAGGGGGCGTTCCTCCCCACTCACACTGTACAGCGTGATACGCACTGTTGTGGAGAAGGACATTCCTGACAGACTGTCAGGAATGCCCTTCTGACTGTAAAGAGCTACGGTACCGAGACCACTAGCTCTTTACCTGGGGCACAGATCGGGAAAGCCGACAGTGCCCTGAATTCAGCACACTGTCGGCTTTCCAGCAGTATATAGAACTGCCTGTGCCCAAACCCATGAAGGTCCTCTTTAATTGTTGGTTTTCTCTAGAAATACATGTCACTTTCACTTTGACATAACTTCCCTTGTTTTTGCCTTACAGAGCTAGAAATTGGATAGATAGATAGATAGATAGATAGATAGATAGATACCCAAATTTTGAGATGTTCACCTATCTCTAACACTAACATTTAGGGCAAGGTAAATTGATGCTTAGAATTCAATGCAGCAGACATAAGGGCTAAATACACAGCAGGATTTCCTCTCAGTCTCCTCAACCAAGCAGTGCAAACACTATTACCCCCTTCCCATATATCCTAACTGCAGGATCAAACAGAGTGTGAAGTGAACAAGATTATAGATGGGGCAAGAGAAAATTTTTAAGGAAGCACGGGGAAGATTAATTTAAGGAAGCATCATACCATGCAGTGAAAGAGCTCCTAGCTGCAGCCTGTCGCCAGAGGTGACATGTTCAAGTTGCCTCATGGTTGGTGTGGCCCTGCTTTTCACTGGTGATATCAAAACTATTTTTATATGATCTTTTTTCTTAAAGCAAACCTTAGCGGGTGGGAAGATAAGCTTGGAGTTATATGTTTATGTGATTTGGAGCAGCATTTCTTACTAAAAAGTACAATAAATCCTGACAGGACTACTAGGTAACAGCATAACAAGTAACAATGCTATCATGACCATCTTAACCAGCAAGTTCAAAACTTGTAAAGTGCACAATTATTTTGATCTTATGTATTTAAACAGAAATTACACACAACAACTGGTATGGGTTTTGTCTGCAATCACCAAAATTGTATGGCAAAATACGTGATTTAAAACTTCAAAACTTTATTAGAATTACTTAAAATAACACATATATAGTGATGTTATAATGTTACTAGCATGTAGTCCTTAATCTGATATGATCCTTGTGTTTATATAGACAAAAAGCCTATGGACTAAACGCTAAAGTTTCCTACACTACAACTCCTTCAGTGTAGGATAAAGGATATAGACGCTTCTGATAAAAGAACGCATGTGTACCTAGCATCCACATATGATGTACAGGATTTTTAGGAGTAACACCCAACCACGCCCTCACATTAACCCCAGCCATCATTTACATTTCCATCCAGGAACAGTAAGGGACATACGATTCTGTGGGATATATAAGGAACATGCGATTCTATGGGATATAGACGAGGGGAATTACAATCGTTGACTTCCACTCAATACAGAGCAATCTATTCATGGTATATTATTCCCCTATTGTCACTGAGCAAATTAGCTACCATATACTGTAGACATTGCTTGTTTCTAGTCTATAGCAGCAAGTTGCAACAATATTTCCTATTTCCAAAGATACATGTGGATGTATTAATAAGCCACATCAATTCATACACATTTGGGTCAGGCAGAGATTAATGTATATATCCCTGCCTAAAAACTACTCCCAATAGTTTTACGGGGCAAGGTATTAGGCATCTGCTATTAGTATTATAGCCCTCAATAAAGCCCAACCCCGATGTTTAGCAATAAGCTTCTTCTCTACGCGTTTCCCTTGGCATTTCCCTATCTACCAAGTTCATCAGCAGAATATCATATGCCTAGGAGATAAATAGAGAACCCAAAAACAAAATAGTTGCGGTAAGAACCACAGTTCTCGGCACCCTGGTGGTGGACACCGATACTTGATGTAAGCCAGCGAGTTCTATATATATAAGAACTCCAAGTGCCAAGCGGTTCTATATATATGTTCATTGCAAGAGCCGCCAACCAATGCTGGAGCGGTTAGGTACGGGGGTGTGGTGGCAAGTCTCCACCCCACTTTCCCATTGGTTATCGTCTCCGGACCAAAGCTCTGCAGTCGTCTACTTATAGACACATACTGCAGACACCAATAATTACACAAGATGTTCCCATAATGAAAATTAAGTAAGTTCAAGACATAGCAGAGGGTAATGTCATCATTGGTTCAGGAATTAGACTGGGTGATGTACATTCACTGTCGATTGTAGATCTATAAGTAATCCCTCGGGTTAACCTTCAAGGTGAAATTGATAACGCTCACCGGAAAGAAAACCGCACTGCTTCAATAAACGCTGCAGTGTGAATCATAACCTACAGAGATCACAAGAACAGACCAAAAATGTTAAGTATATATCCATCTATTGAAGACTGCACCTTCTACCTCCAATTGAGTCGTCGTACAACCCTCTTAGGATGTAAATTGTGATTATATTCAATTAATATTCCAATACCTATCCCACATATCTGGTGAATTCATATTTAAAGACTGATGTAAACCAGGAAAACAAGACAAATATTTGTTAATAGACATATATCCTTCTGGTGTGAATTATGCCCTATATCCGATCTACAAAGGGCACCTCCTGGTAGGTATAGATCTATATAGATGAATTTTAAGGTATCAAATGGATATACATATATGTATAATTTAATCAACATTGCCTCATCTCGAATCACCTTGGACCTGCAAGATAATGTTTTAGGACCGAGGAACCATAATATAAATTACACCCTGACAGAAAATGTTGTAAATTATACATTTAGCACATGATGTTGGGTATATATAAATATACATCAATCAACAGTCCCTTCACATCAATAAAACTAGATTTTTATGTACAAACAGCCCCCCAAAAAACCCTAAAAGAAACAACAGGACATGAAAAACTACATCCTGCCCATTGTGACTAGTATACGTCCATCTATTAGATTATGTATAAATACCATCTCACATCAGGGACCTTGGATGTAACAATGACATGTTCCATATCTAAATAAATGGCGCAAATGAAATTGCATCGTTCAATCCTTGAGGCTTAACTGTCTTTAGACGATACGTCCATTGTGCCTCTCTCAGTAATAAACAACAGTCAAGATCCCCTCCCCTGATGTTTGTTTTAGCCATATCAATGCCTTGGAAAGAAAATTACATACATAATGATTTGACAGACAGATAATGCATACAGTGATGTCACAGAAAAGGACTAATATAAAGTAAATAGTGATGTCATAGTAAAAGGACAATGCCCACTATGACTTCATACAACAGGGATAATTCACACATAAGAGATCACTGTGTCCACATCCCTCTCCCTCATTCATAGTTATCAATGTGTTCGGTATTCCGTTCGGGGTCCCCATGCGGACTCCCCGAACGGAATACCGAACACAGATGTGAACCAGGCCTTAGGCGTCCTGTCAGGATTCTCTTTGTTTTTTGCTCAGAAATGTTGCTTTAAAGCATACAGTATAAATATACATATCGCAGCGGTTAATTTATCACCCTCTATCAATATTGACATAAATAGGATTGCAAACTGCACCAAATGGATGTCCTTTGAAAATATGATCATAACACTAAAGAAGTTCAGAAAACTAGCTTACCAAATGTAATATAAACATTCCAGAATCGCAGCAATGCATCACGGCTCAATTTTAAAGTTGCTGTTCTGCCATCTCTTTGTGTTAATAATCCCATATTGCAAAACTTTATGAATTTGTAACAATCCTTAGCAAAAGAAGCTTTGATAGCTTATGCAAGATGTTTATTAAACCTACTTTCCGTGAAAAATAAGCCATATTTGGATATGCATCCCAACCTGTCACTTTAGTTTAATTACTTTGCATCATTCAAATTGTGTCTTTGTCTTTTATCTTAAACACTTTCATATTTGCATATTCTTCTATATCACCCTTGACATATGAATCATGCACTTGACAACATCCTTTATTACTTGACAGAAAATACAAAGTCTTCAATGTGATAAGAAAATCTATATACATTCTTCATACCTCATCAAAGTATAAGCTATGTAATTAAAGGGATATGCTCAGCGCAGTCTCCAAGGCTGAGACAACAATACTCATGTCTCTCGAGGAGATTGGAAGTTAAGAAAACAGTTGAACATCGCTGTTCTATACTGTATCTGTAACTGACATAAAGGCAAATAGCATTGGCAGAAACAGTGTAGTACAGCAAGCCACATGGTTTATGTAATTTCAAGCTTGCTGTACTATGCTGTTTCTGTAATAACTATTTACTTCACTGGGGTTATGAAAGCAGCGTAGGACAGCTGCATTCTGTTGTTTCTGAAAGTCCTAGCCTGGTGGTTATGGCATCAAGAGCCATATTCGCATTGCAGCCGTCAGGGCCGCCACCAGGAATTTTGGGGCCCCATACACCCTAAGTGTCTGGGCCCCCCCCCCCCCCCCCGCCATTTTAACACCACTTTATTTTGTGACATACCAATTATGTATTACCTCCCAACTTTTGAAGAGTAGAAAGAGGTAGAAAATGTGCGGAGCGCTCCGCGCGCCGCAACAAGTTTAGCTCCGCCCACTTTTCTGTTGACTCCACCCATTCTCATTCATTTTCATGTGCTCCCACACAGTATAATCCTCCTACAGTCACCTGTAAATTATATGTCCCCCCCTCTATCTCTCCCCCAGTTTCATATACACCCTTCATCTGCCCCGTTTCATGTCCCCCCCTCCATCTCTGTCCCCAGTTTCATGCTGTTCTCCCCCTTTCAACTGCCCACAGTTTCATGTCCCCCCATCTCTGCCCCAGTGTCATGCCATTCCTCCCCCTTCATCTGCCCCAGTGTCCATGCCATTCTCTCCCCACCCCCTTCATCTGCCCCAGTGTCATGCCATTCTCCCCCCTTCATCTGCCCCAGTGTCATGCCATTCTCCCCCCTTCATCTGCCCCAGTGTCATGCCATTCTCCCCCCTTCATCTGCCCCAGTGTCATGCCATTCTCCCCCTTCATCTGCCCCAGTGTCATTCCATTCTCCCCCCTTCATTTGCCCCAGTTTAATGCCATTCTCCCACTTCATCTGCCCCAGTGTAATGCCATTCTCCCACTTCATCTGCCCCAGTGTAATGCCATTCTCCCACTTCATCTGCCCCAGTGTAATGCCATTCTCCCACTTCATCTGCCCCAGTGTAATGCCATTCTCCCCCCCCCTCATCTGCCCCAGTGTAATGCCATTCTCCCCCCCTCATCTGCCCCAGTGTAATGTCATCCCCCCCTTCATTTGCCCCAGTGTCATGCCATTCTCTCCCCACCCCCTTCATCTTGCACAGTGTCATGCCGTCCCCCCCCCTTCATTTGCCCCCCAGTTTCATGGGCCCCCTTCATTATGTTAAACACTAAACAAACACTTATTTACACTCACCCTTCCTTCATCGCTCCCTCGCCGCTCCTCTCTCTGACGCTCATCTCACTTCACTGACAGGTGTAAGCGCGATGTGACGTCGTGACGTCATGCCGTCACGCCGTCACGCGCGATGTGACACACGCCGAAGCGCAGCATTAAACCAGGAGCTGAGCTGAGCTCCTGCTTTAATCGCCTGTGTATTGAGCTCAACGGCGTCCGACGGACGCCGATGAGCTGAAATCGGGACAGGCAAGTGCCGGGGGGCCCCAAGAGGCTCTGTGGGCCCCGGCACTTGCCCGACTATACTATAGTGACGCCGGCCCAGGGCACAATTGCTGCTGCGGGCGCCAGGGGTCCGGCCAAAACCGGGCCCCCCCCATTTTTCAATTTGGCCGGGCCCCTGACACCAGTAGTGGTAATACTGCCCTATCGGCGGCCCTGGCAGCCGTGCCTGGACGAGGTAGGAATCACTGATTAATGCCGTATATACATTATCACCATACAAATACATAAAAGATCATAATTAAAACTGTCAATATACATTAGATTGCAGTGGCCGAGCCCTGATTTGGCAGGACCTATAAACATATAATGTATATGGTGCCTCACCTTAATGGCAGATGTTGGGGAAAGTAAGGATAGGGCTCTTACTATCTAATGTGTATGATCAGACTAAGATGTGTACTGTCATATGGCATTAAAGACTGTATTTCATTATGGTTTTCAAAGTTGGAAACTATTTTTAAAAACTTCTATGGTTGTCTTGAAGGAACATGCTGTTACAGTACACAAGGCCAGGGCGAAAGGAATGCCATGGTAGGCAACCGCCTAAGGTGCCACCTATGATCAAGCTGAAGAGGCAATCTTCACAAACTACTATAACATCCTGGACTGCCGCATATGTGGGGCAATTCTACATACAGTATATTGCGCATCTTAAGCACCAATCAACGTGGTTGGGCATCAGGACGAGGCAAGGCAGTTATAATTGAAATTTTTTCCACTTCTAACAGGGACACTGCAGACTCTTCATAAATCTCTCAGTCCCAGCACCATTCAGACCCCTTATTAAGACTGTCATATGGTACACCAGTCTTCAAGGGGTATTCCGAAATCGCTCGCTCACCAGCTTGCTGGCTGTAAACACTGTTCTCTTCCGGGTTTTCTCCGTAAATTGGTGGGCAGGGTCTCAAATGCAAAGCCAGCGGGGAGATGACATTGCTTCTATGCCGCTGGCCTTGCGTGCAGCTAGGCATCAGACAGTCAGCTGCTCCGAGCACTCAGCTCCCCCTCCCTTCCCGAGAGCAGGGGGCTACGTCACTTGTCCAATGCGGGAGCTGACTTTTTCTCATAGGAATGCATTGACCAGCATTGATTGGCCGAATTCCATACAATGTACAGTATTCTGCCAATCAACGCTGGTTCTGCCGGAGGAGGCTGAGTCTAAGATCGGTCCACAGCACCGATCTCAGATGTAGCAGAGCTGGCCGTACACTGAGCTTTGATACACCTGAGATGCAGCAGAGCTGGCTGTGTGCTGAACCCTGCTACATCTGAGATGCAGCAGAGCTGAATGTGTGCTGAACCCTGATACATCTGAGTTGCAGCAGAGCTGACTGTGTGCTGAACCCTGCTACATCTGAGATGCAGCAGAGCTGACTGTGTGCTGAACCCTGCTGCATCTCAGATGTTACAGAGCTGACTGTGTGCTGAACCCTGCTACATCTGAGCTGCAGTAGAGCTGACTGTGCGCTGAACCCTGCTGCATCTAAGAGGTAGCAGAGCTGACTGTGCACTGAACCCTGCTACATCTGAGATGAATCAGAGCTGACTGTGTGCTGAACCCTGCTACATCTGAGATTCAGCAGAGCTGACTGTGTGCTGAACCCTGCTGCATCTCAGATGTAGCAGAGCTGACTGTGCGCTGAACCTTGCTACATCTGAGATGCTGCAGAGCTGACTGTGCTGAACCCTGCTACATATGAGATACAGCAGATGCGCACAGTCAGCTCTGCTGCATCTCAGATGTAGCTGGGTTCAGCGCACAATCAGCTCTGCTATATCTCAGAGGCAGCAAAAGATTCTAGATGGGACCGAAACGTTGCTGCTTGGAATAAACAACACTTTACTTATTTGGAAGTAGTGGAGTGCTGTCGTTTTTTTATGGTACGAAAAGAAGGTCCAATATCCAAGTCCCCACACATATCACTCGCTAACGATAAGTTGTAACATGTTCATGGATAAAGAACAACACTAATTCTTCCATAAATTTACAGCTGGTGACTGGAGACATACACTGCTGATATACACCACACATAAGTAGAGGAGAATCTCAGACAGAAACTATTCCAGGATCATGCAGAGTAGTAGTGCATGTATAGAGAAGTACTTATCTAAACCAATGTGAATAAAGTACTTTGGTTGTGACAGCTTCTAATTAGCTCCAGTATCTTAGTAAGTTTTAACTTCGGTTAGCTAACCGGAGATTTAACATGCGTTGGTGAAACCGGCCATTAGTATCTTAGTAATAAGCTTCTATATCTGCTTCTATTTCTCTCTTGTTGTGCTTACTCCAGCCCCCTTACATAGACATGTATCATCTGAGCCATATGAGCTACGGTCCAGGATTTAGCAGAGAGTGAAAGTCATATTAGTAGGGGTGAGTGCAGGGAGGCACCCTGATAAGAGGAGGAGAGAGCTCTGATCACCGGAATTTAACCTCTCAGATGTCAAGGTCAGATACAACCATGACATCTGAGAGGTTGTTTACTTGAAATTTCATTATGAAGGTGGCCTTTTCCCCTTTGGTAAAAGCTACAGCTCTACATACTGCATTGATTAAAGGGGTATGAGGCACACTCTCCATAGCAATGCTTACAGCATTGCTAGTGGAAACTTTTTTGTCTATTTTTCTATTAAAAGGAAGGTAGATTAATTAATTAAAAGTTAGGTTAATATAATGTACTACAAGAATATTCACCACACCCCCCAACACAATAGCAAAAAATAGATAAATAAAAGTTTAGCATATAAGACGGTGAAGGAAAATGTAGGTTTCACAATCAGCAGGAAAATCTTTTATTCAGAATGGTATATTTGAACATCAGCATGCATATAATTTGGAAGACATTGATAATTTTGATAATGTTCCAAACTGAGAACATATAACAAGATCATAAAGTTTCATTATGTGCCTATGTTCCAGGTAATAATAATCTGACCAGTCAGCCCTTTATTGTCCCCCATAGAATGAAACAAAATATTCAGATATTATTTGGTACAATGGATCATTTTGTCGTTTTAGAATAATAGTTTTTTTTAAGAAAGGAAAAGAAAATGGATTAATAATATAAATAATAACATGGCACAAGTTTGTAGAAGAGAGAGTACACAGTTTGTGGTGCTTAAAGCTATTAAAGCAATTTAAAGCTTCTGTGCTGTCAAATCCTTCAAATTACAGGGATTAAAGTAAGAGATTCAGGCATTTCATATAGTGTACCTGAATTCAAGTTGAATTATTATCTACAAAACCACACTACCGCATTCAAGTATCTTAACCTTTTCTATTCATGCGGTTTCAATCCTCCTTGATTTAATTTATTGTTTTAATTTCCCTGGACATTTAGAAGCAAATAATATCCAATATTTTATCTCTGACTTTGCTTAATTGCACATCTTAATTGATTTTGTCCTTATGCAAAGATATGTTAAAAGGGGTTGTCCAGCCGTAATTAGAATTTTTATAGGTCATTAGTACGTGATCTGTGGGGCTCCAACATCTGCACGGGTCAGCTGTTCTGGTAGCCTGCAGGTATCTGAAGTAACAACAAAGGATTGGGAGTATGTGCAGGCTGCTACTATTCAAGTAATAGGAGCAATACTGCAATTTCCCAGAACCACCGCTATACAGTGGATTTGGTTTACAGCGCCGCTCCTATTGGTACTTGAATACCAGCAGCCTGCATGCACTGTGGATAGTCATCAGTATAAAAATTAATCAATCTGAGGATAAAAAATTGATTTGATTGAATTTATTAGTTTGGTTAGCATCTCCTAAAATACAGTAGCTCCATGTATATTATGGTGGTTTTATATCTTAATCTAATCTTCTCTGGTATGAGATGCACCACAAATATAATGAGATGCAGGCAGGTGTGAACCTAGCCACTCTGCTGCCCGAGACAACCTATAGTAAGGACCTTCAACCCCACAAAATAGCTGTCACAGCAACCTTTGGTTCTATGAATGGGCACACACACTAAGGGTTGGTTCACACTAGCGCTTGTATTCCGTCCGCAAGGAGTCCACATGAGACCCCCTTCCCCCCCCCCCCCCCGGACAGAATGCAATCGCAATTGCCCGCACGAATGAATTGTGCGGGCAGTGCGCGGCAAGCACATGGAGCCCATTATAGTCTATGGGCTCCGTGTGCTTAACTGCACAGCGCTTGCATTAGCGTTGGTATTCCATTCGGGGGAGTCTTCATGCGCACAACTTGCGGACGGAGGACGAACGCTAATGTGAACCGGGCATAAGATATAATAACATGTTAGGACCGGTTCACATTAGCGCTTGCCTCCCGTCCAGAAGGAGTCCGCAGGAGGACCCCCGCAAACGGAATAGCAGCGCAACTGCAAGCGCTGGACAGTTAAGCACACAGACCCCATAGCATATAATGGGCTCCGTGTGCTTGCCGCACACTGCCCACATGAATGATTCATGCGGGCAGTGTGCGGCAAGCACACGGAGCCCATTATATGTTATGCGTTCCGTGTGCTTAACTGTCCACCTCTTGCAGTTGTGCTGCTATTCCGTTTGGGGGGGTCCTCCTGCGGATTCCGTCTGGATAGGAGGCAAGCACTAATGTGAACAGGCCCTTAGCCATATAGTGTGGAGGCAAACCCTTGACTGCCTCAGCTGACATGAATTACTCTCGATATATAGGAACCAGGGAGTATCAATATCCCTCTCAATTGCTTACAAAATCTCAACCAAACTATGCTGGCTAAGAGAATATATAAACCAGACTATCCAAGATATGCTGGTACACTAGGTTTTTCTACACAGGTAAGGACACAGCTAGCTTCAAGATCAATGCATCGGCTTATTAGAATCAGTTGAATTCCCTACACCCTCCCTGCACACTGTGATAATAGTGCTGTGGGATGAAACAATAAACTGTGTGCACTAATGGTCATATAGATCATATAAATCAGACCAGCATTATTAAGTTCTAAATCCAAAATGTCATTATCTCAACGCGTTTTTCTTGTTGAATAAGCAAGATCATCAGGATATATCAAAGAAAATGCCCTAATAAGAGAGTAATGCAGTAAAAAACACAGTACCTGGAGCCCTGATGGTGTGCTCCAGTGCTTAGAATAGCCGATGCTGAAAGCTAGCACTACAGATCCTTATATAGGTCCAAGCGCCATTAGCCACACCCACCAACACGCCCACAACCTAGAAGAGCCAATGAGTAATACCTGACCTCCTACAGCCGATCATGTGGGCCATATTACATAAAAATATGAAAATATAAACAGATAATAAACTAGGTATAATGGTAGGCATGCTAATTTCTCTATTCTATTACTTTTAACTGCCTGAGTGCCTCTATCAGGGTTTTCCATTAGGGTGGCCATACATACATACATACAGGGACAGGTTCCTGTCAGGTCATGAGCCATTAGGGCTATGGTGCTGAGTTAGGTATGTAGGGTTTGGTAGAATCGCATTCTGTCTAGACATCTTGCTTTTTCTACATTTTCCCTATTTTGCATATTGTTATGGCCTCCACCATTTTTGGCTAAACCCATGTTTGTGGTCTGGCGTGCAGCACTGCGAGTTTCTCCATACATGCGAGTTCATCTGAACGGTGAGTCTACTTGGTTTAATTTCTTGGAAGCTGCCGTGTCTGTGTGGGTTCATTGACCTATGTGTCCTTAGATTATACACACGCACCTGAAGTGTTTTGCTTGTTAACAAACTTTCCCCGATCACCACCAGCTCATATCCCAGTTAAAAGGCTGAATAAAGTACACAGAAGGACCTGTCTGATATCCTGACTAGGAGTGTTTCTCTATTCTGTGCAGTGCAGGAAGATGGATAGTTGGTGTAAGGTACTGGAGGGGAAGGGGGGTTGTGGGGTGTAGGGTGGGAATGGGCAGGGTTAATTTAGAAGTGAGTGGAGCTAAATTTGCCATGGCCCGCCCACATTGTGTCCCTCTTCCTGTCCTTTAAAACTTGGGAGGTATGGTTTTTAGCTGACTACGTTTTTATTTCTCCACTCAGATCCCTAAAGACCTTTCACACCATATGTCTGCACATTCTCTGATACCTGACCACAGCCGTCATCACCAACAAGAATGTAAGGAACGGATGGCAGGTCCTGAAAGATCTGGTGAAGGTGACCAGCAGGTGAGAGTACCACAATTCTGTTTAGAAGTAGTCTAATATAAGGAACCACCATGTTGTCCAAAACAACCAATCACAGCGCAGCTTTTATATTTCCAGAGCAGATTATGAAATGAAAGCTAACAAAAAAAAAATAGTATTGAATATGTTGGCAGCCATCACTAGAGACGCACAGTGCTGCTAATGCAGTGGTTCTCAACCTTTCTAATGCCGTGACCCCGCAATACAGTTCCTCATGTTGCGGTGACCCAATTCAGTTTGGAATGTGCGTCCATAACGGCATGCGTTCCAGCTGAATAGCGTTGCTGCAGACAGTAGCGCGGCTTCTGAGTGGCTAAAGCCATCGGAAATATGTACTTTCTGATGGCTCTAAGCATACCTCCCAACTTTTGAAGATTAGAAAGAGGGACAAAATATGCGGCGCGCTGAGCGCGCCGTGGCGAATTTGGCTCTGCCCACTTTTATGTTGACTCCGCCCATTCTCATTCATTTTCATGTGCTCCCACACAGTATAATCCACCTACAGTCACCTGTACATTATATGTCCCCTCGCCATCCCTCCCCCAGTTTCATATAACCCCTTCATCTGCCCCCAGTTTCATGTCCCCCCATCTCTGCCCCGTTTCATGCCATCCCCCCTTCATCTGCCCAGAGTTTTATGTCCCTCCATCTCTGTCCCCAGTGTCATGCCGTTCCCCCCTTCATCTGCCCACAGTTTCATGTCCCCCCCATCTCTTCCCCCAGTTTCATGTCCCCATCTGTTCCCCAGTTTCATGTTCCCCCATCTCTGCCCAGAGCTTCATGTCCCTCCATCTCTGCCCCCAGTGTCATGCCGTTCCCCCCCCCTTCATTATGTTCCACCTTAATGTTTAAAACAAAAAAAACCTACTTATACTCACCTTCCAACGCTTCCCCGCTGCTCTCTCCGCAGTCTCGCTTACTCATATAGTTGTAGGCGCGATGTGACGTCATCATATCGCGGCTACACATGCAGAAGCCGCAGCGCAGCGTTAAAGCAGGAGCTCAGCTGTGACAGCTCTTGCTTTAATTGCCTGTGTGTTCAACTGATTGGCGTCCTCCAGGCGCCAATAAGTTGAAACCGGGACATACCTCCCACCGACCGGGGCGGTTGGGAGGTATGCTTTAGGCGACCCCTGTGTTTTGGTCGTTCGACCCCCGCCGGGGTCGCGACCCACAGGTTGAGAACTGCTGTGCTAATGGATGCTGTCATCTGTATGTCTGGTGTGTGGCGCCATCTTCACTGTAGGGTGGGAGCTGCTCATTACCTGATAGTGCTGCCTATATATATATATATATCATGTGTTACCTCTACAGGAATCTTACACCTTCAAGGAGCCTATTGCCGAATTTGTGGAGTGTTTATATGGTCATTTCGTCTTTGATGGCACACAAAAGAAACTACAGAGTGCTAATCAGTAAGTGGCAGCAGCGCAATGACTGTGGATATTGTGATGGGACCGAGAATCCATGGCCATAGATATTACACCATAAATTCACTATGTAAAAAACTATACCATGTAGCATATGTTATAGGTGAGTTATTACACTGAGCTTAGCACATGACAGTAACTAAATGTTATATGGTCACCAGATGACCACCCCCTCCAGAGCACAAAACCACCCCTTATCCTACAAACCCCAGAGTATAATAGGTGCAGGCCCAGGGGAGATGTGCAAAATAATAAAAAAAACATTTAAACTCACCTTCCATTACCTCTTTGGTACCTCATGGTGATGTCTGGCGCTCTTCTTCCACAGCTGAGACCACCAGCGGTCACATGGGCATGCCGAGTGTCATGACATCATGATGCTTGCCATGCCCAGGTCACTACTGAGGTCAGCGCTGAGCCCAGGCCAAAGATGTCACAGAAGAGCGCCAGATACTACAAGGAGGCCCAAAAGTGGTAGTGAAGATGAGTATGAATTTTTCGTACATTTTTTTCATCTCCCATGGGCCTCCACCTATCACACTTTTAGGTCTGAAGAGACCCCAGACTATATTGTGGCAGCCATTTTAGTTCATCCAAGACAAATCTCAATTTGTTCATCAGTTTTGAAATATTTGGGACGAACCCGGGTCCTGGTGAACCGTTTCACCCATCTCTATTGGTGACCTATTCTTAGGATCACTTAGGTGTCCCCGCAACTGATAAGCCGATATCTGCAGCCGCCAGGACTAGCCGTGTACAGAGCCAGAATCATACAGCTCTGTACACTGTGTAGTGGTTATGCAGGGTTACTGCAGCTCAGCCCTCATTGGCTTGAATGGGATCTGAGGTGTAGTAAACAGAATGGGTTTATCTTCAGTTTTCAGGATATGTTCTCATGTAATGTGTACACTGCATCTTTTCCAGCTAGATTAGTGGGTGCAAAATCTGTAGCGTATTCAGAAACCACAAAGTGGGTGAGAAAACATTTCATGTAGATGTAGACGCTGCATGGAAAATAACCAGCAGTGCAGATCTTCTATCTGCAGCATGTCTCTCTTTTTTTTTTTCTCTTTTTTTTTTTCTCTTTTTTTTGGAGTTTTTGGCTGGAGTTTTTCACTGTGGATTTCAGTTTGTTTTGGATTTGCTGCAGGTTTCACCCTATGTACTGCAAAACTGTGAAACAGGAGCGATCATGATCACTGTGTTATTGTGTAAGTTTTAGACAAAAGACAGACGCCAAAATATTATTTTCTTTTTTTTATTAGCAATAAGCAACATTGTAATGAAATATTACTGGCACATATTAAAATAATGGGCACACTGACTCTGACTTCAGACCCAGAGGTCACTACAGAACTTGCCGCATTCCACTATTAGCCTGAATTAGAAGCCACTGTAGCCAAAGATCCAGAGAAAGGCGAAGAAACCTCCCAGAGTTTTTCTTTTTCTCAGGGAGGAAAAAAATTCCTTTCTGACCCCATACCAGGCGATCGGTCTACACCCTGGATCTAATCTGTCCTGCTGCAGATTGCTGTATATTTTTATTCATATTTTGTAGAAAGCTGAAAAGCAATAGGAACATTATCCTGCCCCGAAGAGCGCACAATCTAATAATAGAATCCATGTCCTGCTCGTATGAGCTTACAGACTAATAGTACAATAAGTGGAGACAGTGTGATAAGGGCAGCGTGATGAAAGTCGCACAAGGAACAACTCAAGCCCCTTGGAGGGGGGACGAGGGAGACCGCATAAGTCTCTTGGGAGGTGGGTACAACAAGTGACATCGCAGTTTGGACTGCATAAGCCACTTGGTTGGGGTGAACGAAAGACAGTGCAGTAGGGGCCGCATAAGCCCCTTGGAAAGGAGGAAGACAAGGGACAATACAGTTGGGCCACACAAGCCCCTTGGAGGGGGTAGACGAGGGATAGTGTGGTTGGTACCACACAAGCCCCATGGGTGGGAAAGGTTGAGGGAAGGCACAGTTGAAGCCGCACAAGCCGCATGGGAGGGAAGGGGGACAAGGGACAGCTCATTTGGGGGCCACAAAAATAGCTTGGGTGGGGGAACAACAAGGGACATTGCAGTTTGGGCCACATAAGGCACTTGGTTGGGGGGGACAAGGAACATCATAGTTGGGACTGCACGAGCCCAAGGTGGGAACAAGGAAAACTCAAGCCCCTTGGAGGGGGTGGACGAGGGACAGTACAGTTGGGGCTGCATAAGCCCATTGGGAGGGAGGAGGACGGGAGACAATACAGTTGGGCCACACAAGCCCCTTGGAGGGGGTAGACAAGGGATAGTGTGGTTGTTACCACACAAGCCCCATGGGTGGGAATGGTTGAAGGACAGCACAGATGAGGCCACACAAGCCCCATGGGAGGGAAGGGGGACAAGGGACAGCTCAGTTGGGGCCACACAAATAGCTTGGGTGGGGGCACAACAAGGGATAGCGCAGCAGGGGCCGCATAAGCTCCTTGTTTGGGGGGGGGTGCGGCACAGCACAGTAGGAACCACATAAGCTTGTTGGGGGAGGGGGGCCACCTGAGTGAAGGACAACGTGGTTGGAGCCACATAAGCCCCTTGGAGGGGGGTGAGGGACAGTGCATTTGGGGCTGCACAAGCCCATTGAGGGGGATGAGGGACAGCACAGTTGGTAAATGGTGGGACAAAGGACAGCGGGAGGTGGAGGACAGTACTCACTTTTTACAACTTGTCCCCTTCAAGTGATGCATACTTCTACTATTGTAGAATGAGGAGTACTCTGCACCTGCTGGGATGTGATATACATTGTGAAGTTTAGAAGCTGCAGTTATTTGTGTTCTCATCCTCTTTCTCTGCAATGATAGAATACAACTCCATACTAAATTAAAAAATGCCTATAGAGAGGGTAGGGGGAGGAGGACTGGCCATGTCTACAGGATCTTAACGCCCTCCCCTCCTCCCAGTCACCTACTGCATCTTAAAACACCATTAACTAAAAAAATGGAGGTGGTACACAGCCCTGATCTACCAGATGGTGCATGAAGTAGGCAACTTATATGTAGAGATGAGCGAGTACTGTTCGGATCAGCCGATCCGAACAGCACGCTCCATAGAAATTAATGGATGCACCTGGTACTTCCGCTTTGACGGTGGCCGGCCGCTTAACCCCCCGCGTGCCGACTACGTCCATTCATTTCTATGCGAGCGTGCTGTTCGGATCGGCTGATCCGAACAGTACTCGCTCATCTCTACTTATATGGTAAAATGAGATGTTAGAGGGTTTTCTGCAACTGTGATATTGGTGACGTGTCTTTAGAATAGGCCATTGGTATCAGGTCTGACTACAAACACTCACATCAAATCCTTCCTGAGATTGTGGATGTTGGTGATGCAGCTCTAACCTTCATGCAGCGTTTCTGACAGTTAGCCAGAGACGTCCTTCTTCACAGCACAGCCAATCGTGCTGTACTGTGGAGCCGGGAGGAACGCCCCCTCCATCTGCTCGCAGTACTCGTCCATAGACGAGCATTATCAGGGAGGGAGGGGGCGTTCCTCCCAGCTCTCACAGCACAGCGCGATTGGCTGTGCTTTGAAGAAGGACGTCTCTGACTGACTGTCAGAAACACCCTTCTGACCATAGAAGAGCTACGGTACCGGACCGTAAGCTCTTCACACCGGGCACAGATCGGGAAAGCCGACAGTGTGCTGAACTCAGTGCACTGTCAGCTTTCTGGCAGTATATAGAACTGCCTGTGGGCAAAATGGTGAAAGGTCCTCTTTAAGGTACTGGTGGGGAATGGGGGGGAGAGATGTGGGGTGCAGGGTGTACTGTGGGGGGGATGTGGGGTCCAGAGTGGACTATGTGTGGGGGAGATGTGAGGTGCAGGGTGGAATGTGGGGGAAGAGGTATGGGGTGCATGGGTGTATTTTGGGGGGAAAGGTGTGTGCATCGGTGTACTGTGAGGGGAGAGGTGTGGGGTGCCTGGGTGTACTGTGGGGGGGGGGGGGGGAGATGTGTGCATGGGTGTACTGTGAGCAGAGAGGTATGGGGTGCATGGGTGTACCGTTGGGGTGTGAGCTATGGGGTGCACTCTGGGAGGAGAGATGTGGGGTGCAGGGAGTACCCAAGGAGAAATGCATGGAATGGGCGGAGTCAATGTAGGAGTGGGTGGGGTTAAATTTGCCACGGTCCGCCCACATTTTGTCCCTCTTTCTCTCCTCTAAAACTTGGGAGGTATGGGATACATGAAAACGAATTGTGACAGACACAGAATAGCACCAACGCCTACAATGATCCGAACGACTACAGCATCTCCCCCATATCCATCACCATGCACTACACAGCAGTCCCCGGTGCCGCGCTGTCGCCTCGTACTCCTGCGCTACCTAACTAAAGACACAAACACATCGCGCCATTGCCCCGCCCACCCTGTTCCTGTTACGTCACGTCAGCCCCGAGAAAGCTTTGCTAGACTACAGGCTGAGAAGCGCGCCCATGGTGTCACGTGTCCCCGTGTTGTGGTGAAGCTTCTGCAGAATGAGTGTAGGTTTCTGCGCTGTGTCTATTCAAGCTCAGGACGTTACATAGCAATGGACATGTAGTCATAAGATGTCATTGTGTTCATGTTTTAGGGTCCTGCACAGAAGTACGTTTATACGCCACTAGACCAGCTGAAGGAGGGCACGGTGGCCAATGTGTTTGGTGTGGTGATATTCTTCAAACTTCCATACCGTAGTAAAGGGACAGGTGGGTATTCTACTGCTGTGTGTGTATTGCTATAAAAGCTGGACTGTGCATTATTTCCTGGACTGGTTATGGAAGAGCAAGTGTATGAAGACTAAGCGCCGCCCAAAATGTCTGTGCCCGCCCACTACTGTCACAACAACCACAGGCCCCTCTAATTTACTACTGTGTGTGTGTGATTACATTACTTTATCATATTCATTTCCTTTCAATTTATTTAATATTTTTTTTTTTATATCTACGGAATGGCGGTGCGGATTAGGCTTCTAAAGTTAGGAGAAGAATAACCTTTCTGAAGGCTATTTCTATGTGTTAGGGAGAAAAAATGGGATTCAAATGATTGAATCATCCCTTTAAAATGTACAGAAATCTTACTTCAGCCAGCTTGCAAAGATTCAGCCCTACAGCATGGCCTACCGTGCTACCTACTATGATTTATCTGGGCTTGGAGTTTACGTTTATGTCTCAACTCTATTTTTGGTATGAATGGTGGCCTTTAAAAGAGGGTTATTCAGTTTCTAACAGTACAGCTCTTGGTAATTTTTACTGTAGCGGCCAGTTTAGATACTAGAGCACTGTCCCATCTTATGAAGTCTATGGGTCAGCGCTGCAGTAACTGCACAATCTGCAGTATGTAAGTATTACAAGAGCTTTGCTGTCTCTATACAGCTTATCTTCGGGGGGTCCTGAGTGTCCGACACCAGCAGATCTAAATTGGTCCCCTAGGCCATCACTGTTAGAAACCGGGTAACACCCTTTAACTTCTTTGCTCTGTCTGTCAGTTTTTCCATTTTTCAAGGTATACTCTGTGCGCAAATCTTTCTAATAATCGTGATACTTAAAGGGGTTGTCCTCTGTATAATCTTTTTAGTTACTTTGTTTCTATAATAGGCGTGCAGTTTTAATAAAATACATGTATTTAATATTCTGCTTGCTTGGTAACCCTTGTCACCACACTGTGGAATGCTATAGCTCAGGAGTGTCAAACTTATTTACACCGGGGGCCACTTTAGCCTCATGGGGTACCTTGAAGGGCCAACATTATTTTAGATGTGAGGAGATATTGGTGCTAAAAATAACAGCACCGATATCTACTGCTCTGGGACACTTACTGGAAAAGCCGCTGAATTTAGTGCACTGCCGGCTTTCTAGCGGTATATAAAACTGCATGCGCAGGGGAACATGAAAGGACATCTTTAAAGGGATCCTATCACTTGCACACAATTTTTTATAGGTACCACGTCGGAATAGCCTTAAGAAAAGCTATTCTTCTGCTACCTTTCGTCATCTTCTCTGCGCCGCCATTTGCCTACAATCCCGCTTTTCTCGGGGCGTCCCCAATGCTGCGAGAGAACTCTCTCCAGCGCCGCCTCCATCTTCGTCAGCAGCATCCTCTTCTTCCGGCGGTGGCTTGTAACTTCTAGGCCTTGGGCAGAGCAGACTGCTAATGCCCACAGGCCATGAGAACATGGACGCTTACAATACTGTGCAAGCAGCCATTTTACCCTATAGATCTATACAATAGAGCTATAGTACAATCCTATAGTACAAATAGAATGCATAACGTTATATAGGGTGCATGACAATTTTTTGAACATCATGCATCCTACTTATACAGTGTAAATCAGGGGTGTTCACACTTTTTCAGTGTTTGAGCTACTTTATTAGCTGACCAGGGCAAAGGATCTACTAGAGGCGGGCGTGGTCGGGCATGTGGGCGGGGCTAGGCGGATCGTGACAGCGGCGTTCTGTGGCTGCCCAGGGATCCCCGCTGTCTGCTTATTCACAGCGCAGGCTGAGAGTTATCTCTGGACACTGGCAGGCTGGGTCTGCGGCAGCCCCGCCTGCCAGTGTCCGGAGATGACTCTCAGCCTGCACTGTGAAGAAGCAGACACCGGGGATCCCTGCATCCTGCGGTCGACCCATACGTCCTTTGCGATCTACCAGTAGATCGCGATCGACGTATTGGGCACCCTTGGTGTAAATACTATGGGGCTGATTTATCACAGATTGTGTAGTAGAAAAAAGTGGTGTATAAGCCATTTAAAAAAGACAAGTTTTTTTTTTATTATTTATTTATTTAATTCATGGCTTATTCACCACCTTTTTATTTTTTGCCCTATGCTGGCATAAAGATGGCGGCCGCTAGCATAGCGCAGCGGTTAAGATGGCGGCTGTCGTCTTTATTATTATAATATTGCCTGAGGCCAAGTGCCGGGCCGGATTTGGCCTGCAGGCCTTGAGTTTAACACTCGTGCTATAGCTGATGAACCAGTCCTAAGTAATGTATCCATAAGCTTTGCTGTTCTTTGTGTACTCCCGATTTCTGAGCATCCTAGTCCTACCCCACAGTTGGATGTTAGTAATGTATTTACTTTTCCTATTGTAGAAATGATAAATTTTATTTATGTACTATTACTGCTTTCTCCAAACAAGGTTTATATGTAAGGACTATTTTATAGTCTTACCAAAGACCTTGTTTCGCACCTTTTTCAGCCGATTTTTCACGTCAGTGCTTTTACTGATATATTCTTATATTTATTTATATGTACAATGGCAGAATACTTTTTTCATTCATTCTTTTATTCATTCATTCTTTTCTTTTTTTTTCTTTTTTTTTTTTTTGGTGTTTTTACTGTAAGTTTGTCTTCCACTGAAAATATAGGACCAGTTCTGTGTTGCCTATTTTTTTTTTTACTTGCAGTAGGAATCTTATTAGGCAGAATTGTCCTCAATAATACATTTTCAATAAAGTGCCTAGTAATAATGTAAGACTAATTAAATATTCCAAATTACCCAGCTTTTCCTTGAAGCTACAAAATAATGAGAGCTTTGCAGGAACATAAATAAATTATCCTTAAAATGCTTTTTAGTTATGTAGAACTGTAAGAATTTTTGAGGACCAGATAGACTATATAATGAATGGTTTCATACTCCGTTATTGTATGCCTTATAGACGTCTGTAGGATATCCTGTAGTTATTGAGAGGTAGGTTGGTGATTGAATTTTCCTTTCTTTATAGGGACTTTTTGGTAGTTTCTGAGTTCTCAGAGTTCTTGTGTGAATATTTCTACTTTTTTTTTTTTTTTTTTTTTTTAATTAAAGGGAAGAATCTTGTATTTATTTATTATTAGTGAGAAACCAAAACCAAATGTTATGTATCATATGTAAATAAATACTCTGTACATAAAAGGGTAGCGGGGTGTGAAAAGCTCATCGGGCTCTGAGTGGAGGTCGCAGTGGTGAGCATTTTATGTGTACCTGCAGTCATTTAGCATGCATGTGTTTGACATGCTGTTAGATATAGTTAAATGTGCACTATAGCGTTTGTACTATAAATTTTTCTGCTATGTTCAAGCACTAATATTACTGGTGTGGCACGCCATTGCTATATACATTTAAGCTATAATGCTTTAATTTTCTGTATAACTATGAATAGGTGTGTGCCCATAAATTTAGCTTTACAGTGACCACACATGCACTGTTTTTTGACAATCTTTATTATGAGTCTGATGTGAATTATGGTGTATTCTATACAGTACCTGACCATACGTTTTGGTTCTACACTGCTACCTCCACTCATATATTGATGCGTTTTTTTAATTGATTTTAATGTGAGTCTTCTTTTTTCTCTATCTTTTGTATCATTAAAATGTATTTCTGGATTAAATTCGATTTCTTTGTTATTTTGTTTTTGGGTACTGATACCAGATCGGATTATAAAAAGAAGCACTTTGTCTGCAGTTGTGTGGTCACTGTAGGAAGCTGGTATGTGTCAAAGTAATGGTCACAAAATATTTTCCAGCAACACATTGTCCACACCATGACAATGCTTGCCTTCTTCCCAATGCTTGCATGTTGGTGCCATCTCTTCCCCAGGTAGTCCACATGATGTAAAAGAAAATGTAATTTAACAGACCAGCCCACCTTTTTCCATTTATCCAGTTGGATGCTCATTGTAGGTTCTTTGGAGCTATAGATGGGGGCAGCATGGGCACTCTGACCAGTATTCAGTGCCATGGAAGCTATACTGCACTGTGTGTTCTGACACCCTTCTAGCATGGTCATTATTAATGTTTTCAATAATTTGTACCACAGTAGTTTTCTGAGGAACTGAGCCAAAAAGTCTAGCCTCCATTCTGAATGTATACCAGTGAGCTGCTACCAGTAGACAGGTTGTCCTTGAACTTCTTTTAGTAGGTACTAACCATGGGACTGGGAGAACTCCATAAAAACTGCGATTTTTAGAAATGCTCATACCCATTCATCTAGAGATCACAGTTTGGCCCTTGTCAGAATTACTCAAATCCTTACAGTGCTTTTCCTGTTGTCAATACATCAAGATCTGACTGTTTACTTGCTGCCTAATGTACGGTATTCCAGATCCTGTGTCACAGGATAACCACTGTCAAGATGCTTTCACTTATGCTTTGTTTCAATCTGTTCTTCAGTTTCGTTGTAAGAATGACACAACGGACTAATAATAATACATACATTTTATTTATATATCGCCAACATATTCCGCAGCATTTAACAAATTGTAGGGTTCAAAGAACAGACAAAAACATACATTACAGAGTAATAGTCAATTCTCACAGTGAATACAATACAGTGAATACAATACTGTGTAAGCAGCCATTTTCTCGTGGCCTGTGGGCATAAGCAGTCTGCTCTCCTGGGGCCTAGAAGTCTGAAACTTTCTCCGGAAGAAGAGGACATTGCTGTCGAAGATGGAGGCGGCGCTGGAGAGAGTTATCTTGCAACATTGGGGATGCCCCCAGTGCTGTTTGAGTGCTGGGGCCTGCCCCCAGTGCTGCGAGAGAAGTCATTTACATACCGACAAAAACCAGGATTTCAGGCGAACGGCGGCGCGGAGAAGGCAACCAAAAGTAGGAGAATAATAGCCTTTCTTAAGGCTATTCCGACGTGTTACTCAGAAGAAAAAAAATAAGTGTTTGTATGATAGGATCCTGTTAATGTGCAGTTAGACCCTGGACATATAAACTTACATTAAAGCGAATTTGTCAGCAGTAAATGTATAACCCTTGTAGAGGTGATTCTATAGTTTCCATGGAGGAAAAGGTGTTACATTCAGGTGAGCCTATGTGACCTATCTACAGTAACTGTGATGCTGATTTAATATGTTTCAAAATGGTGAAGGACTCCCTTTAAAGGGGAATAATAGGTCATCAATATTCAATCAATAGTGGTTCAACACACTCTTCTCTGCCTCTCTCAAAGTGGATGATTGCCACAGAAGTAGCTGGTAAGTAGTAAGGATTTTTCTGCAATGAAATATTAAAGTATATTTTTTCCCACAGATTTTTGTTCCATTGTCACTATAGTGGACCAGTCCAATGTCAAACTGAAGTGCACTTTTTTCAGTGGAAATCAAGATGCTCTTCCACGAATTTATAAAATTGGTGATATTGTACGATTTCATAGAATAAAGGTATGTTTTATTAGACTGCATAAAAATCATTCATCCGTAAACTACAAATGCACCCTGTTTGTGGAATGTGGACCAGGTAGCATCCAATATCATAGAATATAGAAAGTTAAAGGTGTTGTCCAAGCAAAATTGGCCAACTCTTTTAAAGTTTAAATATGCTAGGAGCAGTGAAAAAAAAAAAAGCATACTCACTTGTCCCCGTTGCTCCGGTGTGCTTCCGTCCTTCCCGTTTCAAATACTCCAGTGGCGTTTTTCAAACTTGTGCTAAAGCCTCAGCAACAGGCCAATCAGCGAAGGGCCTGAATGTCACTACCTGTGACATTACAGGTCCTCTTCCTGAGGTCAATGATTGGACTTAGCGGTCACATGACTGCTGAGGCCAATCAGCAGCTTCAGCACAATGCCGGAAGAGACCTGGAAGAGCAGCCGGACCAGGAGACTCAGGATGACAGCGGAGCAACGGGGACAAGTGATTAAGTATATACTCGAGTATAAGCCAAGGCCCCTAATTTTAACACAAAAAACTGGGAAAAGTTATTGACTCGAGTATAAGCCTGGGGGGGGGGGGATGCAGCAGCTACTGGAAAATTTCAAAAATTAAAATGGTCTGAGTTTTTGGGTGCAGTAGATGCTGGGGAAGGGGAGGGGGTGTTTTGGTTGTCTGTCTGCCCCTTCGCTAAGCTTGAGGACTGTTTTTTCTTCCCCCACTTGGAATTCAGTGTGGCTGAATATAGGGTATCTGCAGTGCTCCTATTAACCCCTTCCCGATGTAACAGGAGCAGATCCCCTATATTCAGTAGACCAGGCACTCTCAGATACAGGGATACCTAATGTGTATGTGTTTCACAGTAATTTTCTACCTGTATGTATTCTAGGGAAAGGAGGGATTTACAACTTTTATTTTTTTTCTATACATCGATATTGTGGCTGGACACAGACCCCCCCCCCCCCTCCTGAAAGAAAAAAAAATTGCTGGCTCGAGTATAAGCCGGGGGGGGGGGGGTTTGGGGGGGGTTGGGGCTTTTTCAATACAAAAAAATGAGCTGAAAAATTTGCCTTATACTCGGGCATATACGGTGTGTGTGTGTGTGTGTGTGTGTATGTATGTGTATATATATATGTATAAAATAAAAAATTATATATATATATATATATATATATATATATATATATATATATATATAATTTTTTATTTTATTTATTTATTTATTTTTACTTAATTTATTTTTCACTATTTCGCTGCCCCTAGCTTATTTAAACGTTAAAAGTTTTGTCTGGACAATCCCTTTAAAGTGATAAAATGCTATTACTATTCTACATGTTGCATATGTCTCCAGATAAGTAAAATTCCACTTTAGGTTTAATGGTGAAATCCCTCTATTAAAAGTATCTGTATGTTCACATGCGACTGACTTGCTCATTTGATACATATGAATGGCATTCTTCCAGTTATTTTTATTTTCCTTTTATCAACATGATGCATGGTACTACCACTGAAGTTTTACCCCTTTCAAAAGATGAATTTATTTTGTACATCCAAGCAAAATATATAGCTTGTCATGAAAGTGTTAAAATGTGTGTATACAGATGCTATGGTATTTAACATTATACAGTTAGCAGGTTTCTATAGACAGTAATATTACTACAATGATAATGTAGCTTTACATAGTTTGCATTACATAGTATAGAAATAAACTATCAGGGCCACAGTCTGTACATATTGCATACATAATCATCCCTAGTAGTATGAGTGGAATGAGTTATAAGTAGTAGTGGATCTCTAAATCCCTAGTACAAGCCATTCCACAAGTGGCTTATCCCGGATCGGCTATAAAGGGAGGACTGAGGACTGTACTTTCTCATCCTGACATGAACAGAATGATCAGAGTAAGAATGTGGGGAAAAATGTCTTGTATGATTGGAAGTTTGTAATCTTTTAAATGCATGTGGTGTTCCTATTGCAGTTTTACTAATGTGTTGTATGAATAAACTTTCCAGTCCTAATTTAGATATGGGAAGAATATTCGGGTTTTAGTGAGTAAAATCTTGTGAATTTTTTGTTTTCCATGTTTACACTGTAAGACTAGGTTCAGATCTACTCCTGCCTCTCTGTTGTCCGGGTCCGCCTACACAGTGGTTACCCGTGAACACCAGGTGTCTGCCATTTTTATACTAAAACCTGTTCCCAGGACTTTTCTTTCCACCAATTTCCTTTAGTTTCTGCAGTGGAGTCTTCAATGCAAATGTGAAGTTAGCCTAAAACCTTCATCGTGTATAATAGTAATAATAATAGTATAATAATAATTTGTTCTGGTTTTTTTTTTTTTTTTTAATCCTTTGCTTTTTCCTTTTAGATCCAAAAGTTTAACAATGACTTTCAAGCCGTCAGTAGTAGTGGGTTCTCAGCATTAGTATTTGAAGGTGCTGTAAATGCTCCACTTGTTCCAAGGACTTCAAGTAAAGGTTACAGTTTCACTTCAGAAGATCGTAAAACTATAGAGTCCTTCCGAAATTGGCAGTTTGGACTGCAAAGTTTTTCTAGCTCAAGACGGAATTTATCAGATGTTCAGCCCGGGCAATATTTTGATCTGCTCTGCCAGCTTGTTGGTAAAGCTAAGATGGATAAAGCCTCATATCTCCTTAAGGTATCGGTAGATAATCTTTTGTCAACTTTCCTATGAACTTGTTTTGATATAATATTATACTTATATAATATTATTAATCTTGTGTTTGATGTTGTAATCTAATGTGTAAAGAAATAGTGTTGTAATCAGTTGTCCAGGCAAATGTTTTATATTTTATACAGGCTGGGGATATATTTTTTTTTTTTTTACAAATTTGCTGCAGTTTTTTGAGCCAAAGCCAGGAGTGGATTAGTCGGAAAGGAGAAGTATAAGGCTCACACAGAGTTTTTTGGTCAGGTATCCGCCTCAAAATCAGCCTCCCAATAGAGTTCTATTGGGAGGCTAATTTTGAGGCTGATTCCTGACCAAAAAACTCTGTGTGAATTCAGCCTTAGAACTTTCTATATATTTCCCATTCCTTTTGTAGCCATTCTTGGTTTTGGCTCAAAAAAGCTGCATGTTCGCAATTTGGGGCCTCAGCCTTAACCCTTTCGCTGCCAGGCACGTACACTGTACGTGCTCCCAAGGTGGCACTTCAGTAGCGGAGGACGTAGTTAGTACGTCCTCCCTACTAATGCCGATATCTCTGGACTGCATCAACATATCTTGATGCTTTAAAATGCATTTTAAAGAAGAGACTCTCATCTTTAAAATGATACCAGGGACTTGATGATTTTACTTACAGTCTTGGAACGATTCACTGTTGAAAACACAATTTGGCATTGAGATCCAACTGCAGATCTCAATTCCCGACAGCGTTTCAACAGTGAATTGCTCCAAAACTGTACATCCAATCATCGAGTTCTTGATATCATTTTAAAGATGAGATTTTCCTCTTTAAAATGCAAGATATGTTGATGCAGTCCAAAGATATACAGCTCCAAAGTGTCCCCCCCCCCTCCTGTCTAAGCAAGCAATTTGCGATCTAACAAGAAAGGAAGAGAGACACAGAGCAGTGCAGCAGAGAGAGAGAGACAGAGAAACGATCTGACTCTGTATATAACTTGTATGTGACAGCAGGAGGGGGGTGGCAGGGACTCTATTGTCCCTATTAACCCTTCTCCTGCCAATCAGAGCGTATACTATACATTTGTCTCTGATTGTCACATACAGTTATAATGTAATTTCCCCCTGAGCTTTACTAGTGGGGTATTCTTATGTTATACCTCCTGAACATAACCAGGAAGTTTGTTGGCGCTGTGACCCAGACGTTTACCATTGTCCAGGTCGCAGAGCCCAAAAAAAAAAAAGTCGCACCAAACACTTACACAACATATACATAAAGTCGCAAATAAAGTTTACATTTCACCCAATACCTGTCCTGTCTATACCTGAGCTTTCTACAGTAAAATACGTCTCTAGTGATGTCCGTTACACACTAAAATAATAGTAATAATGATTATCACTAGAGATGAACGTATAGATTGCTAAAATTATTATAGGGGGATGGAAAATAACATTTTTATGTAAAGTCCTATTTAATTTGCATGCACAAAATGGGATGGCGCATTTCTGCGATTTTGGCGATTCTTTAACACCCGCCCCTGTAAATATATACATGTGCGGTATGTATGAACTCCTCACATATTGCAGTTTTATGGACAGTACATTATGTTTGCAGAAAGGGATTTCTTGAGCCGCACTTTAGTGGCAAATTTGAATTTATGCGCAATTTTTGCTAGCAATCTCTGTTTGCGGCAAAGTTGAATGAAGGTGGTTGTATATATAAACTATTAAATTGTGTTTTTATATACGGTATGCTGTGTACTCTGAAAAAAGTTAGATTTTGGTATCACAGTCACAGTTTGGTAGGTGCAGTATAGCTTTTTAACATATTAGTGAACAACAGCAAAATCCTGCTTGTCTTCTGTATTCGTGTTTTTGGGAGTCCGAGCTCTTGTTGTAGTTGATGTTTGCGGTACATATAGTATATATATACACTGTATACACCATAAGCTATTATTTTAAAAGTATTTTGTATATGAATGTGAGATTGAACATGAGTTTTAGGTGCAAATATGTGTTTTAGCGTATTTTTTCAAAAAATTATTTATGTTGGTCGCAAAGTTGCATGAAGGTGGATGTGGCTATCGATGACCCATTAAGACATTTGTAATCTTCAGGTTGTCTACTTTCAAAAAATATATAGGGTTTAGGGGTTCAATTTTCATGGTGTGTAATCCCTACATTTTATAGGATGATACTTTTTTAACATTTCCAGCTTCAAAGCAGAATTTTGTTCCTTCCAGTTCTAGCGATTTTCTGAAGACACGTGCATGCGGGTTCAGGCCATAGTGATATGTATGAACTCTGCACATGTTGAACTCTTATTTTTAGGAGGTTTGGTGCATTTAATTTTTTGTTTGGTTTCCACTTTTAACAACTAATATACATTTATTTGCATTTTTTCATAAAACATTCACTTTAAATCAAAATTGCATGAAGGTGCCTGTTCGTATACAGTACCAAGTGGCATTCTAACAATGCTGCAGGTGTCTACTTTAAGAAAATATATAGGTATGGGGGGTTGGATGCTTTTTTAATGTTGCAATTTAGGTTTGAATTGTCCATCTCAAAACTGTGAAAATTGCTCTGGCTACTGGTGGTGCAAAATTTCCAGTGACCCTTGGCAGCGAAAAGGTTAAAAAGGTTTGTAGTAGCGCTTTGTGAAAAAAAAAGACACGTTCCTCCTCTTGTTTATATTTTCCCCGATTATAAAAAAAAAAAAAAAAAAAAGAAAATTAAAAACCATGCAAAAATAAAAGCCCTATATGTCAACGGAAAAAACACAGAAATTAGTTGAATAACCCAAATGATAAAAATGTTACAGCCCTCAAAGCAGTACATACAAAGAACCCGAAAATGTGTCTGGTGTAGGGGCTATGCTTGGTATAGCTGCTTGGCTACTTTCACTTGAAAAGGGCTAAGTTGCCTCTTATTATATGTGACCAATGAACATAATGTCTTCATCACGGAGAAGAGGCCACAGCATTCGTCAGTGCTACAGCCTATTTAAACACCTGATTGGTCTTGGGTGTTGCAACCCCACTGATCATAAATTCTTGAGGTCATTAGAGTCCAGGAAAACTCCTTTAGGCTAAGGCCCCATGGGGCCGTAATCGCAGCGCTAAAGCGCTGCGGAAAGAACCGCGGCATGAATGCATTGCGGTTCTTTCCGCAGCGCTTTTAAGAGAAAGTTCACAGAGTTTTCCTCTGCGGACTTTCTCTTAACATTAGATCTACGGGAAGGCCGCCGGCGTTTCCGTAGATATAATTGACATACTGCGATTTGCAAAGCCGCAAGGGCTTTGAAAATCGCAGCGTGTCCGCACTGCGATTTCTACCGCAAAGTGGGCATGGGATTCGCATGAATCCCATCCCCTTTCCTTGCACTGTAAAATGCCGCAATTTTTCCCGCAACATCTCCACTGCGGGCAAATCACGGCGTTTACGTTCCGTGGGGCCCCGGCCTTAGGCTGAGGCCCCACATTGCGGAAATGCATCTTCTTTTGTTGCATATTTTGCTGCGGTTTTTTGAGCCAAAGCCAAGAATGGGTACAGAGGGAATGGGAATTTGTTCTGGGAAAGGTGACCATCTCATAGCCAGACTGTAGGTAAGGCTGGAGTATCAAGTCTTGGATGAGTAGAAGATGCGGTTGAAAGACTCCCCAAATGTTCAGTAAAAACTGTTGCTAGGATGAATCAATCTAAATGAAACATGTGCTCATCACTATTTGGAGTTTGAAGAAGGTTTCAGCTTTTGAACAATGCTGACAAAAATGCATGCAATTTTGCCCTTCTTGTAGTTCTTTGACAAGTTGAATACCTCACAGTCTCCTATGCCAATTGTCTCGGAGGTTTCGTAGGCCACTGTTCCAGATGGTGTTACATCATTGATTGTGTCCTGGAACATTTTTGGACGGCCTTAGCCATGAGAAGGGATTAGGCTAGGTTCACATCTGCGTTCTGGTTTCCATTCAAGGAGTCCGCTTGAGGAGCCCCAAGTGGAAACCTAATCCGCATAAAAAAGTGGTTACCCTGGGAAACCTGCAGATCCCATAGATTATAATGGGGTCCATGTTGTTTCTGCGTGAAAAATGTGGAGAGAAAAGTGCTGCTTGCAGGACCTTTCTCTCCACATTTTTCATGCAGAGAGAGGAACAGAACCCCGAACACAGATGTGAACAGAGCCTTAAAGGGATTGTCCAGGATCAAATTAATTTTCTATACTAATGTAAACACCTTTACCCTGCCTACTTTCTAAATTATGTACTTTAACAAAAATGTGTACTTACTCATATCATGTCATGTGCCCCAGTCACATTTTCTGATTATCTGGAGATCTTTCATTTCTCCGTTTCCAGGAACAGAACGTCACCAATACTACTCCCCCTAACCTCATCGTACTTACCTGTCTTTTTGTCCAGACTCCCTTCTGCAGGGATGGCTCCTCCTCTTCTTTGACTCTGCTGGCATGTGCACAGTAGTCCTGGCCTTTTGCTGTAGCCAGCACTATATCTCTGCTGCGCAGGCATCGGAGGCACCTCCGGTCTGTGCACGCCACGGCAGAGTCAAAGAAGAGGAGGAGCCGTCCACACAGAAGGGAAGTCTGGACAAGAAGATTAGTAAGGGGAGTTGGCTGAGTTATTTAGTAGGAAAGGGCTAATAATGGGTGGTATAGCTATGGAGACAGGGAGGGGGATCCAGTAGATTCAACGCAATGACTGAAGACTTACTGCTTAATGCTGTATACAACTATCCTGTCACGAAGTCAAATAAAGTGAAAGGATACTGGGGTATAAATCTGGAAGTTACAAACAGAGCTTAAATCATTCTGACTTTGATCATGATCATTCTGATCATGGATTGTTCAAAGCTCCATAAACTGATGAGTACTTTGCACGTTGTTTTTTTTTTTTTTCCTTTAGGTTGCTTTGTTCTAGTGAGAGTTATTACAGAATATTAAGGACCTCTTTTGAATGAACCTAGCTGTATTTGAAGCTTATTACTCCGTATATGGAGAAACTCATAAGCACAGAACTAACTCCTCTTGGGATAGCTCAAGATATGGCTCTTATAATATTTCATAGGACATTTATTTATCCTTATCTCAAATGACCTCTTCAGGGAAAAATTATTATGCAAAATATTCACAGACATAGTTGCTGATGTTCTTTAAAGGGATTCTACCATTAAAACCCTTTTCTGGTTGACACATAGGAATAGCCTTAAGATAGGCTATTCTTCCCCCTACCTTTTAGATGTCTTCTCCGCCCCGCCGTTCGGTATAAATCCCAGTTTTCGTCGGTATGCAAATGGGTTCTCTCGCAGCACTGGGGGTGTCCTCAATGCTGCGAGAAAACTCTCCAGGGACACCTCCATCTTCTTCAGGAACATCCTCTTCATGCGTCAAGTAAGTGGCCATTGTCTTGTGGCCTGAGGGTATGCCCAGTTGGCTCTGCCCGAGACCTACAAGTTAGACCGCCTGTGCTGGAAGAAGGCGTGTGAAGAAGGGGCAACATGGTGGCTCAGTGGTTAGCACTGCAGCCTTGCAGTGCTGGAGTCCTGGGTTCGAATTCCACCAGGAACAACATCTGCAAGCAGTCTGTATGTTCTCCCCGTGTTTGCATGGATTTCCTCCCATTCTACACAGACATACTGATAGGGAAATAAATATACATTGTGAGCACTATATGGGGCTCACAATCTATATTTAAAAAAAAAAATGTGGGGAGAAAAGTTCTGCTTGCAGGACTTTTCTTTCTGCATTTAAAAAAGAAAAAAAATTCCATAGAGTTTTCCTCTGCGGAATTTTTAATAATAATTAAAAAAAAAAAAAAACACAATTTTTTCGCAGTTTTGCCTCTGATTTAAAAATTTTAATAAAAAGTGATCAAAACAGTAGACATTCCCCAAAATGATATACCGTATATACTCGAGTATAAGCCGACCCGAATATAAGCCGACCCCCCTAATTTTACCACAAAAAACTGGGAAAACTTATTGACTCGAGTATAAGCCTAGGGGGGAAATGCAGCAGCTGCTGGAAAATTTAAAAAATTAAAATGGCCGAGTTCTTGGGTGCAGTAGATACTGGGAAAGGGGAGGGGGTGTTTTGGTTGTCTGTCTGCCCCTTCCCTGAGCTTGAGGACTGGGTTTTTTACCCCCAGTTGGAATTCAGCTTGGCTGAATATAGCGTATCTGCAGTGCTCCTATTAACCCCTTCCCGACGGAATAGGAGCACTGCAGATCCCCTATATTCAGTAGACCGGGCACTTTCATACACAGGGATATCTAATGTGTATGTGTGTCACAGTCATTTTCTACTTTGAGGGCAGGTTCACACTAGCGCCCAATCTCCGTTATGCATAACGGTTTCGCCATGGGCAGCAGAAGACGCTCACCAACAGACACTGAATGCCGGTTTCTGTCCTCTCCCGACAGAAAACGGAAACCTGCATAACTGAGATCAGGTGCTGGTGTGAACCCGCCTTTATATGAATTATAGGGAAAGGAGTGATTTAGAACTTTTATTTATTTAATTTTTTTATTATATATATTTTTTTTTAACTTTTTTTTTTACAATTTTTTTAGCCCCCCCCCTGGGGGATTTGAACCTGCAGTCATTTGATTGCAAGTCCCATAGACGGCAATACAAGTGTATTGCCGTCTATGGGAGATTCTCTACATTACTATTACGGCTGGTCATAGACCAGCCGTAATAGTAATATAGCGATGACAGGCCTAGGAGCCTTCATTAGGCTCCCAGCTGTCGTCGGAACAGGTCGGCTACTGCGAGCTCGCTGCGCAGGAGCCGGCCTGCACCTTTAAAGGTATGGGCCAGGCCTAAGGGAGGAGGACATCTCCGGAGGGGGGAGGACATCTCCGGAGGGCACCTCCGCTGTAACGCTTACAGCAGAGATTCTAAAGCTTATGCCTACAATCAGAGATCGCAGGCATAAGCTTCAGCATCTCTGTTGTATGCATTACAGCGGAGGTGCCGGTTTCTATGGCGACCGCTCTGCAGAGCGGCGCCATTACACTTACATACCCGGCATCCAGACGGGGCGGGTGCCGGGGCCCAAAGCATCGCCGCGCTCCTGCTAGGAGCGCGGCGATGCTGTACATTAAGAGCTGCAGAAGTACTTACGGTACTTCTGCTAGCAGGGCAGGAAGCAGCCACACGCCGGGTGCGGGCCTGAGCTTACGTGGCCACGTCACCCGGCGTGTGATGGAGTAGTGGGGGGGCGGGGTCTGCTATCCTGGCCTGCTAGCAGAAAATTACCGTAATGACCCGAATATAAGCCGAGGAGCACTTTTTCAGCACAAAAACTGTGCTGAAAAACTCGGCTTATACTCGAGTATATACGGTAACTAAAAAGTACATCTGGCCCCACAAATAAAATACACCCTATGGATCCCTGTACACGGAAATATAAGAAAAGTTACAGGTGTCAGAATATGACTTTACGACAACTTTTTTTTTTCCCAACGTTTTGGATTTTTGTTAAGGGGTTAAACTGTAAATAAAACTATATAACTAACTTTGGTATCCCCAGAATTGTACCAAAACATAGACAACAGGAGGCATGTAATTTTGGCTGCACAGTGAACCCCATAAAAACTAAGCCCATAAGAAAGTTGCACAAATGCACTTTTTTACCAATTCCACTCTACTGTACAGAGTAGTAAATGGTACCATTAGAAAGTACAATTTGTCCTGCAAACATTATGACCTTATATGGCTCTGTGAGAGGAAAAATTAAAAAAAAAAAAGTTATGGTGTTTGGAAATTGGGGAGTCGAAAAATTAAAATTGCAAAATGTCACCAGTGGGAAGCGGTCGAGTCTCCTTTCTCAAATATTTCCAATATCAATGAGGCACTGGCAAAGTGTTTCTGTGTTGACAATCTTTTAATAAATATCAGCACAGATCAGCTGTTCCAGCAGCCTCTTGACATCAGAATCTGGTGCATGCGCAGACTGTTTTTATTCAAGTAATAGGAGTGGTGCTGCAATTCCCCTGAACCTTTGCTATACAGTAGACAGGGTTGCTGCGCACGCCTGTGTCCATTCTTCATCCTCTATACTAGCCAGCACATACAGGCTCTTGGAACAGCTGATCTGCGTGGGGTGCAGGTGTTGAACCCCCACTGATCACATACTGCTTACCTATTCTGTGGATAGGTGATCAGTATGAAAACTCCATTTGGGGGCTGAAAGACCCCTTTAAATCCCAGTCTTTTAACAGTACGCAAATCTATGTATGGACAGAAGACCATTATATTGTTATAACATGGATTTGCAGGTAGTTATGGGGGAAGGAGTGGAGTTGTAGTTTTATTACTGATACAGCTTTGCTTAACTTTGTCCTCACTTGAGTTGCTTATTGGAATCTGTGCTCTCTCTAACCTCCCATGTTTTATTGTTTATACTTAGTATATAAAAGTTACCAAAAATTAGTATTCAGAGAAAATCATTTGTATTTACTTTGTTCCTTCTCTCTTCAATAATACAAGATTTGTAAGCTAGTCAAACATGAACATGTGACATCTGCTTCAGTATTCTTATTTTTCTCTGTCTGATCACTCGCCAAGGGATTGGGAACAGAATTAAAGCAAACTTGTTACTCTGAAAATGCAGTCCAGTTTGCAAGGCGCATGTTATGGACCAGGAGTAAATAAACAGATTTAGTTATAGTTTTCTTTGTGGCCCTGCAGCTGTACAGGGATGCCTAGGGCATCTTTATTGCCGGGCCAGGTGTACCTTTTAGTTATACCATTATTGGGGAATGTCTATTGCTTAGATCACTTTTTATTCAAAACAGAGATGAAACCGCAATAAAAAAAAAGGCAGCTTGACGCTTTTGAAAAAAAAAATTTTTTTCCCCAATTAACATTGACCCTATGGGAAAAATATTTTTGTTTGTTGACCGAGCATTTTCAGACACTAGGAAACCTAATATATATGTCATTTATTGGACCTGGAGGTGTGGGGGGAGGGGGACAGGCCATAAATTTAGAAATACCAGTAGGTATATTTATTTAATGGGGATAGAAAATGCCACAATTTGGTCTGTTTTGTGACATTAGTGTGCTTGGGCTTGTTCTATTCTGTTACGTGTGTGCTACCTAAGTTTCAAGGTATTTTCCGATTGTTTGCTTTACAAAGTTGAAAGGATTTAATGCTGACTTTGATTTACTGCTATTTAACAGTCTCACACGATACTGCAGCATGCACTCTGTAGTGCTGTCTTTAAGATTTTCTTCTGTAAGATCTTAACTCAGTAGGTGATCTTTGAAACCATATGTGCTGCATTGCTGATGAAACCATGAAACAAAATCGCCTGTAAGCTTGGCCTTTTGCATTGTTTTCTGCTATTATACATTTAGTCTTTACAGTGACATTTTAAACAAAAATATTCTGTAGAGAAGAACGTATAAATCCTGAATTCTCTTGAATGCAGTGGGAGGCTGGGCTTAAAGGATTCAGTGTTGTTCCAATCAGTATGGTTGCAGATTTCATTATACATGTGCAACTTCTCAAACAGGATTTTTTTTTGAGTGTTCTAGGGGTACCAGGCAAGGGGGAAAGCTTATATGTGCAGTCTTTGCAGTGGATAAGCTTTCTTACTTTATGTATACATATGTGCATGTGCTCCAGATTTGTGGAACACAGCGGGGGAGACCAGAAATCTCTTTCCTCTGCCTCCCCTAGGAAAGGGGTGTTCGTCGCTCTCATTCGTCATAGGATGAAGAATTTGTGTTGCATGTTTTCTTTGTTAGAAATCTAGGAAAGCGTAGAAATGTTGAAGTTGTTACCTGGTTTTTAATATTGGCAGTCTATCATTAGGATAGACCATCAATATTAGATCTACGAGGGTCCCGGGTCCCACCTGTCCAACCGGATAGCACTCTGTAATGTTAACAAACTGCTAGCTCTTCTGCTCTCACGTCATGCAAACTGTAGTGGAAAGTGTAGGTACTGCAGGGATGTTCCATTGAAGACTGTGTGTCTGATAGGATAGGCAATCAATACAAAAAAAGAATGACTCCTATGGTTATATGAAATTAAATTATCGTACATCAAGTTTATGCCCCTATTTATAAATAAGAAAAACTCTGATAATCACTTGTCCACCTCTCTAATGTTCTATCCTCCAACCTGTGATAGCCTGCATTCTATCATAGGAATGTGTTATGTGAACCATTTATGGAGGAGTTTGACTTTTCAACATGACCGCCCTTCTTGTGTGGACTCTGTTAGTATTGGAAGTTATTCATCGTCTCATATCCTCTCATTTCAGGTTTGGGATGGTACTAAATGTACCTTCCTACCCTGGAAGATTTTTGTAGAAGATGAAGCACTTGAAGGAGATCGAGATTCTATCAGTCGGCTACAAGGCATTACTGTAGACATTTTGGTTTATGACAATCATGTGGAACTTGCAAAGTCTTTAAAGGTAAACTATTTAGAATCTGTACTGTTTATAATACTCTTCTCTCTAAGCAAGGATCTGGGATTACCAGTAATTCATACAAGACCAGAAAGGGGTATCCCCACAGCAACAAAAATAAAGATTAAAACCTAACTTTTATTAAAGTCATTTAAAATAAGTCTATGAAGTTCATGTGTACCTCCTACTACCACCTAGTGCAATAAAATCACTATTCCTCACTGAGTGGCAAGTCTTTTTATGCAGGCGTGTGTTCTGTGATACCTAATCCGTTTGTCGGGTGTTCACCCTGAATCTAGGTACTTGTTCACACCACTCTTTCTAGCCCTCCTAAGCTGACAGGTGCTCGTTCTGACCGCTCCCTCTCCCCTCCTCAAACAATTGGGTTTCACATTGACTGTGCTGGGAGTCTCTGCCTGAGCCTGGACACTTATGAGAACCTGCAGCTCTGGACCCTGCTAGTTATTCTGCCTGTGTCTGTGAGGACAGATTGATATTCTAGGACATCAGATATGTTTGTCCCTTATATTATAGCGTCTCTACGCGTTTCATCAAGATCATCAGGAGACGATTAAAATTTTTGCATGCTGCCCTAATAACTATAGCCTGCCATCTAGCCTATTGCAATACCAGCGATATGGCATGTGGTAAAAACCACAGTTGAGACCGGGACCCTGATGGTGGATCCCGGTTGTAGTAAAGAGGCTGACAGACTTTATTTTTGTTGCTGTGGGGATACCCCTTTCTGGTCCTGTTTATAATACTCCTTGTAACAGTGAAAAACTTGTTGTTTTAGGAGAACGTTTATTCACCTCCTACCATATTGGCACTACCTAAAATAAATAATTTCATCTGGCACTTCTAGAAAAGCCAGACATTGTTATCATGCTAGCAGTTTCTTTTTATTCTTCTGATGATCGGAAGATTTTAGTGAACTAATGTATGATTAAATGGAGCAAAGTGTAGTTACCATTGCCTTTTCAAGCATTTGTTCCAATACGTTTTAACCAGTTCAGGACCATGACATATTTCAGTTGTGTGTTTGTCTTCTAGTTCCATCTCAGCAAAAGCCATACTTTTTTTTTTTTTTTCCATACACAGAGTTGTATGATGGCTTATTTTTTGACAGAGGCGTGAGGTGTTCACACACATCAAATATTAGGCTGTGTGAATACGGACTTGACACACCCATTATCAAAAGAGCTGTTTACCTTTGTGAATCTATGTGAGACTTGTAGTAGTGAGGAGAAGTGGTTCAGGAATCAGTACATATATTTAATTCTTTTATAAAGGGAGAGGGCTTGGCGCCTGAATTTTAGATACAATTAATAAAAGGTATATTTTATTGTTTATTGAGGACACCCACTTTTCTTTAATGCCTAGCATATGCTACTATGCATGTCACCTATATGACAACGGTCCTTTAAACTAACAATTTCTGGTATACTGGCTGTCAACATACAGGTGAAATACATAGTAACATGTACTACTTATTACAGCAAATAACCATGTGCAGTTCTTCAGCAAAAAAGCGCAGAGTAAACCCAGACAAAAGACCAAAAATGTGGAGGAATAGAGCAGTTACTATACTTTGCTTAGATAGTTTGTTTTCAGTGTTTGGTTTTTTTAGAACTTTAAATATTTGCATGTAAAATATCCAGAAACCCAACAGAAATCCTACATAATACTGCATACATTATGTACATATTTTTTTCACTCATGTTATTTTTAAACTATGTTTAGTAGTCAAGCGAGATAATGCTGCCCCTTTGTGGCTTATTATAGTCTGTTAAACATGTAACATGGTTGTTCTCTAGCAATGTAACTGAAAAGATAGATAGATAAATAGATAGATAGATAGATGGACTTTTTAGTTCTACTATTTTGAGGAATTTGCTGTATATTGTGTTAATCACTTTTTAAACAAATTTTTGTCATAGGTGAAAGAACAGATCTAGCAGACAATTCTTACAATGGGAAAGTACCCACTATATGCAGTACAAGCAGGATTGTGTTATACAGTCCAGGTCTTGTGTCTGTCAAACTTTGTTAATGCTGAAGTCTTCTGGTTGACTGGAGCAGAACCAGGGCACTATTGGAAACACTTGACTTTGAGCTCTGTTGGCATGTACAACCTGCCCTTAGTAAAGATAACAATTAGAAAGAAACTGTTGCCTTTAGAAATTACTTAACCCATTCCCGATATCTTCCATAACAGTACTGCAGTTATCGGGTCTATAAAGGATGGCAGCCGCTCTGCTACAGCATGGCCACCATAGCTACTGGGTCTCCACTGTAATGTATAGTGGAGATTCTGAGCTGTTCCCATGATCAAACTTCACTCTGTTCGCAGGCATTACAAGACAGGACCCCATCCCCCCCAAAAGTTAAATAATTGTTACTGTTACATGCCGGCTCCCACACATTGAAATCTCTGGAGCCAACCTGTTCCTATGACAGCTTGAAGCCTTATGAAGGCTCTCAGGCCTGTTATTGGAATATTGCCATTGAGACAGGTCTATGTATTGAATGGTTAAAATATATATATATATATATATATATATATATATATATATATATATATATATATATATATATATATATATATATATATATATACATACACACACATTTGAAAAAAAAATCCTGCTGCATTTCTGCTATGTGGGTTCTTGACCTAAAAGGCACAGCCTATTTTGACAATCAGGATTTTTTTTTTTTTTTTCATTTTTTAATGTATCCGTCACACTAGCCATTTGCAGTACATACAAAGTGTTGAAAAATTATATTTTTGGGGGGCGTCACAGAAGGATAAAGACGACAACAATTCTGCTGCATTCACTGGGAATGCTAAATAACAATGATGGTTCAAGTCTTTCAACTATGATAACTCATTATATCTCATTGGCAACCCACCTTCATGTTGCTGTAATGGGGGAGCTCATAGGGTGACGCTGGGAGCTCCCTTTCTTTTCCAAATTGGCATAATCCGTGATAAACATTAACCCCAGTCAACAGTCCATGTACACATAGGTTGACAACAGTAGATCTGTGTCATTCAGGAAGATCTGTATTTCCGACTCCAACCAGTCATCTTTTCCTTCTCTCCCTTCAAGTAATGGCACTACTTCTTTCTGAACAGATTGGTCAATTCCAAGTACATGCTAGCTAAAAATGGACTAGAGTGTTTAAGTAAGCAGTGTACAATTTTTCTTTTCATGCACATAGACACACCGGATACAGTAGATCTAGTGGATTTAAGCTAGTCCTACTCTCTGAAGTCTTGAGCCTAAATCACAATGTAAGATCACCTGCACAATGACTTTATAGCCCTCATGGCAGCACTGTGCTTCATTGTGGGGAATATGCAAATCTGTTTCCCAGGATGTAATTAGGAAAACAGTGCCTTTGTACGCTGCCTCATAGGCTGTGCAGATGAGATCCAACTAGATCGAAACAGCACTGTCCACAGCTGGGATTCTGTTCCTTTTGGAATGGATATACTAGTTTGGCAATAACCCCGTATCATGTTATTAGGCTTATTGAAAAAGTCATGCATGATGTTAAGGGGGCTGTCCTAAGAGGCAGCATACAGAGGCAATGTTTTCCTATTTACATCCTGGGAAACAGATTTGCATATTCCCCATAATCCCCTAGTGTAGCAAAAATGGCTTTGTAAGTCTCCATATGCCTGCAAAGGTGCCCACTCCTCAAGGAGTGTTATTATCCCCTGACCCTGTGCCTCATTGTGTTACTGCTATATTACATCTTGCTTGTTATCAGAAAACACTTAACTACAACTGTATCTGAGGTTGCTGTGGGACCATAATAGGTTTTGTGTGTTCATTCCCCCTAATGCTTGTTGATGCATATTTAGGGTATGGGATATGTTTAGCATTCACACTAGCCCTTGTTTACAGTATGGACTTTTAGATAGCATTTAATAAGAACTTTAAATATTTCAGATTGGAAGTTACATTGTAATTCAAAATCTGCACGCAAAAGTACACAGCTCAGCCAATGAAAACCAAGGACATGATACATATGTGGAATTTCACCTTCATGGGGGTACATGCTATGGGCGAGGAATCTCAGTGCTTCCAGAAGATGATTCAGATGTTAAAGAACTGCAAAAGTAAGTTCAGCATTGGTGGATACCTTCACATGACCCCTAAATTCCATCAAGTAAAGCTAAATTTCTACATGTGTAACTCTTGCAGTTGTCTGATTCTATTATGTTTGTGTCATTTTGTTACGCAGGGTCTGATTTTGTTTGTGTTTAAATCAAATAGTTTAAAGTGATTTCCTGCTTAAAGGTAGACTGTCCCCAGAACTCAATCTATCAACCCAGCCTTACACAGAGGTTAGGATCACCTGAATCAAACAGTGTTTTCGCCTTGCCTCCATTGTCAAGATTTTGCTGTTTTGGTCAATATGCTGATTAACTCTTTGGAGCAATGAGAGCAGTGTCTTTGCTCTAAAGAGGTAGGCAACAATGTCCTTACTGCTCCAAAGGGCTGTTTTGCATATTGACAAAAAAAAGGTGATCTGACAAGGGACACCGATTCACAAGAGGAAAAAAATTGATTCAAGTGATACTAACCTATTATCTATCTGTGGGGTTGGGTTGGTATTCTAGGTTCTGGGGACAGGCTTCCTTTAAGGCTACGTTAACATCTGCGTTGAAGTCTCTCTGCCAAAAATCAGTGGAGAGAAAAGTCCTGCTCAGAGGCATTTTTTTTTTCTCCACTGGTTTTAGTATCAAAAACTGACTGAAGCCTGACTGACACTCAGCATTATAATCTATGGGGTCTGTGGGTGTCCACGGGTAACCACTGTTTTAGCGGACAGGCTCTCCATTGTTTGGCACAAGTGTGTGCCTTATTGTCAAAACAATAAAGTGATAACTACTTGTAGCTTTTGATAACAAATGTGTCCCATGTCCAACTTAATATGAGTGAAATTGTGGTATTGAAATGAAGGTGAGCTACAAGAACCAGTTATCTCACTTGAACATTTTGTAGCTTTTGTTCAGTTTAGCATTTTTGCCTAGGAAGCCCCTTTTTAAATGTGTCAGAAAACGGACTTCCTTTTTGTGCACTTTTATTTTTCTAATGTGGCTAACTTTGCAAAGTACCTTGGACGTCTGTATTGCAATTGTTTTTGAGCCTTCCTCCAGTTATACTGTATTCATTATTGGGCTTCATTATGTTTGTTTTATGTAAGGGTCCTAGGTGCTGTCAAACTACAATCAAATCCACCCTTAGATCCTGTGTTTGATGTAACCACTTCAGATACGCAACTAAGTACGTATACAAATTAATATGCTTGTGTCGTTTTGGACATAATATAGTGTTTATAAGAATTTGCCAGGTCCAACATACCCCCTAAGTTAATAATAACACTCTGTTGGGCCTTTCATAGGAGCAGAAACTTGCTTTTGTGGCCATAACCTGATGAAGCAATGCAGAGAAAATCATCTTCTTATATATATGCAAATGAGCAAGTGCAGCGGGGGCAAGCCTGACCTGCCACATTTACCTACAGGCAGCTGGAAGTGCTTTGGCTGTAAAAAGATAGTCTCAATCAGTGGCTACTCTATTTGCAGATAACACAGAATCCACTAGTAACAATAGGTAATTTCACATTTTATGTCCTCCCGTCTCTACACAGGTGAAAGAGCATGCCTAGAACACTCTTCCATAAGGAATCAATTGGGTCTTCTCCAGATCATTGTGTCTATGGCCTATAGTTCATCTTCAGGAAAAAGGAAGTGACAGAGTATTTTAGTTGAAAGAGTTCTGAATGTAAAAACATAAAAAAAAAATTCTAAAAATATGTTTTAACATAAATATGTGATTTAAGCAATAGGTTACTTACCGGCAACATCTTCCCTTTAATGTATTCAGCCTGATACCCCTGGGTCACCTCCACCAATTAACCATATCAGTATAATATATGGGTGGTTTGTACTAATTCCTATATTACCATTGGCCCCTATAGTTTGCTCAGATTATCTTCAGAGAGAGATCTCACCCACTCACTCACTCACCCACTCACTCACCCACTCACTCACTCACTCATATTTTCATTGTCTCTAATCACATAGGATAGTCTGTTTCTAGGTTTTTGAGAGTCATGTGTAAAGGAGAACTTTCTTTTCTTTACCCCCAGAGTCTTGATAGTCTAGTAGAAAGGATCAACCAGATTTTTCAGCATTTTCTTCAAAATTATGCCAGTGTACACCAAGATATTGGGTTCAGAACTTTAACTTTGGGCCATGGTTTCCTTTTTCCTATAAATATCTAATATTTGAGCCTCAGGCAAAAATCTTGTCTGTGAGGCAGTCCGTTACTGATTTTCAGTCATTATTCTTCCTTTCATGTTGCACTGTCAGGTACTAACTGTTGCAGATGTCTGTAGAAAACCTCAGAATATTTGGACAGAGGTCCATAAAAATGTAGTCATTTTCTACTAATTCAAAACGTCTACTGACAAGCGCTGTCATTATATTCTTTATGGACTGTAACATAACAGTTTAGGCAATTCTAAACGTAAACATTTTTGTAACTATTAAAAGTTTTGCACACGGGGGGCGGATTTTGGCACCGAGAGTGATGCGGAGAGCCACGTCACTCTCGGGTCAAAACCCGCCTGCCACAACAGTTGCGGTCGTGGCTTCCCCCTCGAGTCGGCTCAAATGAATGGACCAACTCCGGGGGTTGATGCTGCCAGGCGGAAGTCACAGCTCAGTGAGATGAGAAAAGGTAGAGGAGAGGCGGAGTAGAAGAAGAAGGAGGGGAGAGAGAGAGAGAGAGAAAGAAGAGAGAGGGGGACAGAAGGTGAATCCAGGATAGGCAAGGAATTACATCTGGGGGTGAGATTGTTGCGTGGATCTCCGTTATGTTAACATTGATAGATTTATATTCAGTGGAGTCTTGCTAGGGAAAAATGTTTTGTTGTCAGCTGGAATTTTTTTTTTCTCTTGTTTTGCAGTAAATCAAGTATGTTTAATATCAAGAGATCCCGAGTAGTATCAAGAACTGTTGTAGAGATACAATCATACAGTAAGTTCTTTTCTTTTCTTTTTATCTTCCATGCAGGTCAGATGTCGCCACCCTTTGATGCTCTGGAGAGATACCAGCAGCTTTCTGTGACAGGTAAAAAACCATTAATGGATTAGAAGATCACAGTGAGAAAAGCTTCCTGCACAGTAGGTTGTATAGTTATCTACAATGAGCAGCTCTCTTGTTGTGGGGCTCCTATCAAACTAGGTTTTGGATAAAGGAAAGTGATAATCAGAGAAGATAAAAACAAAACTGATACAACACTTTTTTTTTCTTTTTTAATATGGTGAACCTGAGCAGCTGAAATAAAGAAATTATTTAATTCCACCTAGAATAAGAAATAGAACCTCTTAGTTTCTTATTTGCAGTACTTCTGTGGAGTCTGTTCATTTCTGTGCCTAATTCACTAACGGGGAAGATTTTATTATTGTATTGTTACAGTTATTGTGGAGATGCAGCTAAGTGTAGTGCACAATATCTATAAGGGTACACTCACACTGCCTTCACTACAGTCCATGCCCTGATCTGATGTAGATTGGACTGTAATCTGTCCATGCCATCTTTTTTTTATTTATTTTATTATAATTATATATATACAGTTTTTTAGTGAATGGGGATAGATGAAGATGCTTTGTCTGCATCCATGGGCGTAACTAGCAAAGACTGGGCCCCATACCAAACTTTTGTCAAAAGCCTCCCCACAGCATAGCACACCCTTTCCTGGCCCACACACAGTAGAACGCCCCATTTTCACACACTATAATGTTCTACAGTGGCCCCTCCACACATTATAATGTTCCACAGTAACCTCTACACGGTAGTATGTCCAATTGTGGCCTCAACGAATACCTGAACCTGAAATTTTTAAGGTACACCACCCACAAACTATTATTATAATCTGAGGTCTTATAATGATCAGAGGCCCAGTGGTACTCCCCTCTCCTGGGCTCCACCACAGTCCTCTTTACTTACGTCACAAACGTGGGTGACACCGTCCTGAACCACGTGACGTCTGTAACCTCACTAGAGGCTGAAGAGGTGGTGGAGCGCAGGAGAGGTGAGTAACATTGGTTTTTATGTTCGCTCACTTGCCCTGGACTTCCGATCATTATACTTTGGGTTCTGAAGAAACTCCAATGTACAATAATAGTAGTTTTTGTTGGGGTTCGCTCAGTAAATACTCTTGCAGTGGGCTCGCTACTTTACTTACTGCTCCCTAACTCCTGCTCACGATGGCCTCTACTTTCCCTTCTTCCCTCCAGGGGGCCTCAGTGATATGATATGAGACGCATGGAGCCCCCGAGAGGACAGAAGGGAAAGTGGAGGAGGCCATGAGCAGGAACACAGATCGGTAAGTAAATGGGTCCCATTACTGGGATTAGTCCAGCAGGTAAGGGCCTATAAACAGAGAAAAAAAACAGGGTCTCGGGGCCCTGTGGCAGCTGCTACTGTGGTACTGATGCCACTGTCTGCATCAGTCATTCTGTTGGCTCTACATAGGAGTGTGAACATACCCTAAGCATGCTTACTCACAATATACTTTCCCCTTTGTGTTAGGACGCTGCTATAAGCTAATTGTATCAGTGTTAAAGCTATTGTATATAGCTTGAAATTCCCGGTTTTGGTAAAACAGTCATGTTGTACACTCTGTCACCAAGAGCTGTGTCATTATATGGTTACTAAGGTTAAAGAAAGACTCAGGTCCGTCAAATTCAACCTATAATCTTAGAGCAATGATGCAGAGGAAGGGCAAAAACCCCTATGAGGCAGACACCTATTGCCCCATATTGGAAGAAAAATTGTTTCCCCTGCTTTGCCAGAATTAATTTGTCTTTATTTTGGTATGAACTATGAATTGTAGCCTTATTTGTGAATACTGCTTTTACTGCAATTTGGAGTAATGAGTATGAATGTTGCAGTGAAATTAAATATTTCTGTAATATATGGTTTATTTATGACTTTTACTCTGAAATTTCTTTTTGTAGTGCTTCCAGTTCGTCATCAATGGCAAATAACACCTCTCGCTGATATCATTAAAAACAAGGCTCCACAGAAATATCGTATCAGGGCAAAACTGAAAAGCTTTCAACCTCGTCACCTGTATCAGTCTGTTAAGCTTCACTGCACTAAATGTAATTATTTGTAAGTACAATTTATATGTTGCAAATTAAGCCGGCCATACACTTACAATAATTGTTCTTGATATCCATAAACTTATATGCTTGGATCATCCAGTTATGCAAACTCACATGGCACTTTTTGGGCTAAGAAGTACAGTCCGTTTATTGACTGTATTTGCCAACCTGTCTGCAGTCCTCAGAAATGAACTCTCAAAATCTTATTGATTTTGTGATGCTGCATTTCCCTAACCTGAGACAAGCTACTGCCGGACTCCTTAAAAGGAGTCTATCATTTGTAAATAAGCCAATCATTATATAGCCTTTAGAAAGGCTATTCTAGGCATACCTGTGCTGAAGAGATTCATTCATCTGTTTTCTCCCAAAATAGATTTTTCTGATATGCAAATGAATTTTCTAGGAATATAGGAGGCGTTATCCCTGTGCTCCAAGCTCACCTGCGTCATCATCCAGGAGCGTTGTTAACGGCCCCCTTCTTAAAATCAGGACACCATCACCGCCTCCTCTTCACTGCTTTCAACAGCAGCCTTTCTGGTTGGTGCGAGTGAAATCTCGCGCATGCGTTGTACGCTTGGCCACTTTAGCTTCAAGGCATGTCATGCTGTGCTGATGCATCATGGGATAGATAACACTGTACAGAGCAACAGAAATAGCAAAGTCAAGTTGGAGACTGATCAGGAATGAGGAGAAGCTGGATTGTAGGTATATGAGGGCAGTATACAGTGGGGCAAAAAAGTATTCAGTCAGTCACCAATAGTGCAAGTTCCACCACTTAAAAAGATGAGAGGCGTCTGTAATTTACATCATAGGTAGACCTCAACTATGAGAGACAAAATGAGAAAACAAATCCAGAAAATCACATTGTCTGATTTTGTAAGAATTTATTTGCAAATTATGGTGGAAAATAAGTATTTGGTCACCTACAAGCAATCAAGATTTCTGGCTCTCACAGACCTGTACCTTCTTCTTTAAGAGTCTCCTCTTTCCTCCACTCATTACTTGTAGTAATGGCACCTGTTTAAACTTGTTATCAGTATAAAAAAACACCTGTGCACACCCTCAAACAGTCAGACTCCAAACTCCACTATGGTGAAGACCAAAGAGCTGTCAAAGGACACCAGAAACAAAATTGTAGTCCTGCACCAGGCTGGGAAGACTAAATCTGCAATAGGCAACCAGCTTGGATTGAAGAAATCAACTGTGGGAGCAATAATTAGAAAATGGAAGACATACAAGACCACTGATAATCTCCCTCGCTCTGGGGCTCCACGCAAAATCTCACCCCGTGGGGTCAAAATGATCACAAGAACGGTGAGCAAAAATCCCAGAACAACGCGGGGGGACCTAGTGAATGAACTGCAGAGAGTTGGGACCAATGTAACAAAGCCTACCATCAGTAACACACTACGCCGCCAGGGACTCAGATCCTGCAGTGCCAGACGTGTCCCACTGCTTAAGCCAGTTGATGTCCCGGCCCGTCTGAAGTTTGCTAAAGAGCATTTGGATGATCCAGAAGAGTATTGTGAGAATGTCCTGGCCAGTCTCCAGTTCTCAACCCTATAGAAAACCTTTGGAGGGAGTTGAAAGTCCGTGTTGCCAAGCGACAGCCCCAAAACATCACTGCTCTAGAGGAGATCTGCATGGAGGAATGGGCCAACATCCCAACAACAGTGTGTGCCAACCTTGTGAAGACTTACAGAAAACGTTTGACCTCTGTCATTGCCAACAAAGGATATATAACAAAGTATTGAGATGAAATTTTGTTACTGACCAAATACTTATTTTCCACCATAATTTGCAAATAAATTCTTACAAAATCAGACAATGTGATTTTCTGGATTTGTTTTCTCATTTTGTCTCTCATAGTTGAGGTCTACCTATGATGTAAATTACAGACGCCTCTCATCTTTTTAAGTGGTGGAACTTGCACTATTGGTGACTGACTAAATACTTTTTTGCCCCACTGTACATGAAAGAAGCCTGGAGGATGACAGACAAGTCAGGTGAAGGGGGCAGGGATAGAAAAAAGGGTTTTACCCAGAGTGCTTTTTTATGGAAAGGTATGTTTAAGATAATGTAGGCATGTTGTCTCGACTGTAAATGACGGGGGGCTATAGGGAGCAGATCATATGATAATAGAGGGATATTCTGACAGAACAGGTCTCATTAATTCTTAGAAGAAGATGTACCGTATTTTTCGGACTATAAGACGCACTTTTTTTCCCCCAAATTTGGGGGGAAAAGAAGGGTGCGTCTTATAGTCTGAATGTGGCGCCTGGCATCCGCTGTAATAGAGAGGCGGAAGCCGGCAAGTGATAGACGCCATTACAGGTGCCGGGGCCTGCGACATCGCTGCGCTCCTCTGCCCTGTATGAAGCCAGCAGCGGGAGGAGTGATGCTGCTATTCCGCTCCTCCGTCCCCCCGCCGCTGGCTTCATGCAGGGCAGGGCAGCGATGTCTCAGGCCCTGGCGTCTATCCCTCCCCGGCATCCGCCTCTCTAGTACAGCGGATGCCGGGTCTGCAGTCTGTATCAGCTCCCCTTCTCCCCCGGGGCCGGTCCCCACCGGCCTCGTACATGTAAAGTTGCAGGCCGGCTCCTGCGCGACGATATCGCAGGAGCCGACCTGTTCGGGTGACAGCCGGGAGCCTAATGAGGCTCCCGGGCCTGTCACTGCTGTATTAGTATTGCGGCTGGTCTCTATGACCAGCCGTAATACTAATAGACAGAATGTCCCATAGACGGCAATACAGTTGGGACTTGCAATCAAGTGACCGCAGGTTCAAGCCCCCGGGGGGGGGGGAATAAAATAGTTAAAAAAAAAAGCTTTAAAAATATGAAATAAATAAAAGTTCTAAATCACCTCCTGTCCCTAGAATATATATATATATAAAAGTAGAAAATCATATATCATAAACCACCGGGTTTTTTTTCAATAAAAGGTGATCTAAGAAATAGATATTCCCCAAAATGGTATAACTAAAAAGTACTTCTGGCCCCGCAAAAAAAACACTCTATGCATCCCCGTACAGCTGCAGGGTCACCTGTCAATGTGGCCTTGCAGCTGTTGCAAAACTACAACTCCCATATATTAAATATTTTACCATTTTTTGCTTCAAAATTTTTTTCCCTATTTTCCTCCTCTAAAACCTAGGTGCGTCTTATAGTTCAGTGCGTCTTATAGTGACATTGACGTGACATGACATTTAATAAGAGGATTGTCCTAATTTCTCATATGTATGGCAGGAAAAAAAGTAGAATAGCATAAAGAGATACTCTGCCCACTTGCGGTCTATGACTTGTACGATATCACTTCCCACTCATATATCCTTTCTTGAGCTTTGCACGGACAAGTGCTCCCTTGGTTCGGAGTGGTACGACCAATCCACAGATTGGTGATTCTGGCATTGGAGTTCAGACTTTGAGGAAGGAGGTAATCCGAAACGCGTCAGTATGACACATCATTCCTACAATATGTGTGTATTACCGCTTTTATGAGAAGGTACAATCAATAAAGAAGGAGATTTTTTACTTCTACTATTAATCTCTCATATACTTAGTCTTTAGTTTTGTTATATTGTAGTTTGTACATTGCTATATAGTTATATGCTAAAAACAGTTACCGGATGTCATCCTTTCTGATAGACCTCTGCCAGATTTATGAAAGATTCTCTTTGAGTTGTTTACTTGTTAACCTCCATTAACATAACTATTTTATACTGACCTCTTGTTTAGACTGGATACTCCAGATGAAGAAAAACTGAGCAAAATTTTTGAAGATCGCTTTACCGGCAGTCCTAAAACAAATACCCCAGATACTTTTTGGTATCGGTCAGCAGTATGGAACACAGTAACTCTTGATAAACGGGCTGTAGCTATTCATTTTTTGAAAAAATATGATATTTTGCAAAGTCCTGAAGACTCTCTAATCCTAGTAGAAGGTAAGAATCCCGTATTGAAAGCCAGGCTTGTAGTTCACAATGGAGGCCTCTGGGTGGCAGCATCATTACATGGAAATATTATATTCTGTGACTTGGTTATACAGAAGGCTAATGAAATGTTCTTTTTTGCTTGCATCACTTGCGTTTATAGTTTTCACTGAACCCTAGGATTGATTGTACTTTTTTAGTCAGCATGAATGACCACACTATAATCCCAATTATCCTACTGAATAGGTCTTTACTTTGAATTTGATAAGGATTGAAGGTTTGTTCGACAGCACACATGTAAATGATGCATATTCATTTCATAATGTTTCCTAATTTATATTTCTAGAATCAATTTTAAATATTTTTCTTGTTGTCAGTGGTTCTTGATTATTACTTAACCCTTTCCTGCCGATGGCATTTTTTGATTTTCGTTTTTGACTCCCCTCCTTCTAAACCCCATAACTTTTTTATTTCTCTGCTCCCAGAGCCATATGAGGTCTTAATTTTTGCACGACAAATTTTTCTTCATGATGCCACGATTAATTATTCTATATAATGTACTGGGAAGCATGAAAAAAATTCAGAATGGGGTGGATTTGAAGAAAAAATGCATTTCTGCGACTTTCTTACGGGCTTTAGTTTTACGGCGTTCACTGTGCAGCCAAAATGACATGTCCCCTGTATTCTGTGTTTCGGTACGGTTCCAGGGATACCAAATTTATATGGTTTTATTTACATTTTGACCCCTTAAAAAAAATCCAAAACTGTGTTAAAAAATTTTTTTTCTAAAAGTCGCCATATTACGACAGCCGTAACTTTTTTTTATACGTCAGTGTACGGGGATGCATAGGGCGTCTTTTTTTGCGAGGCCGGGTGTACCTTTTAGTTCTACCATTTTCGGGAAATGCTTTTGCTTTGATCACTTTTTATTAAAAATTTTTATCAGAATCAAAACAGTGAAAAAACGGCGGTTTGGCACTTTTGACTATTTTTCCCGCTACGGCGTTTACCGAACAGGAAATATATTTTTATAGATTTGTAGAGCGGGCGATTTCGGACACGGGGATACCTAACATGTATGTGTTTCACAGTTTTTAACTACTTTTATATGTGTTCTAGGGAAAGGGGGGTGATTTGAATTTTTAATACTTTTTATATTTTTTTTTACTTTTATTTTATTTTTTTGCATTTATTAGAAACCCTAGGGGTGTTGAACCCCAGGGGGTCTGATCACTAATGCAATGCATTACAATACTAATGCATTGCAAAAAATCATCCTTTCTTTTGCAGGCTGCATAGACCAGCCTGCAAAAGAAAGAATTTGCAGACAAGCCTGGGAGCCTTGTAAAGGCTCCGGCTGTCATGCCAACGTGACGTCGGCCCTGGAGCATGCTCCAGGAGCCGACGATCACCACCAAAATGGCGGTGCCCATACGCTGCCGGGAATATGGCGCCTCCGGCGCCTTTGACCGTGGCGCCGGAGGGGTTAATGCCTCCGATCGGTCCGGGGACCGATCGGAGGCATTCGAGCCGGTTGTCTACTGCTTAAAGCAGTAGACACCCGGCAGCTATGGCAGATGAGACAAAAATTTAACTTTTTGGCAAGGCACATCAGATCTATGTTCACAGATGGAAAAATGAAGCATATCTTGAAAAGAACACTGTCCCTACTGTGAAACATGGAGGAGGCTCTGTTATGTTCTGGGGCTGCTTTGCTGTATCTGGCACAGGGTGTCTTGAATGTGTGCAGGGTACAATGAAATATCAAGACTATTAAGGGATTCAAGAGAGAAATGTGCTGCCCAGTATCAGAAAGCTTGGTCTCAGTAGCAGGTCCAGGATCTTGCAACAGGATAATGACCCAAACACACAGCTAAAAACACCCAAGCATGGCTAAGAGGAGAACATTGGACTATTCTGAAGTGGCCTTCTATGAGCCCTGACCTAAATCCTTTTGTGCATCTTTGGAAGGAGCTGACATGCCATCTGGAATAGGCGCCCTTCAAACCCGAGACAACTGGAGCAGTTTGCTCATGAGGAGTGGCCCAAAATGCCTGTTGTGAGGGCCAGAAGTCTCATTGACAGTTACAGGAATTGTGTGATTGCCTCAAAAGGTTGTGCAACAAAATATTGTCCAGGACTACTTCATGAATTTTATTTTTAAAAGAAATTCTGTTGAAGCGAAAAGCAATGTCTGACTTTCATTTGTTCATTTTTATAGAATTTTTATCTATTACTTTTGTCAGATTCAAGTTATTTCTGTGACCGTTGTGGGTTTTTCTTTCATTAAACGAGGGGTACCAACAATTTTTCCATGTGTATATACTCTTAATCAGGACAGATTTACTTCTGCTGAAGATAAAAACTATTGCATTAATTGTCTGCAAGTAAAAATTGTGAAATAGGGAAAACAATTTAGAAAGTTGTATTTTTATGTTGTACAGTACAATACTGTCAAAAATCTCACAGGGGTGAGTAGGGATTGGCAATTATGATCCAAATCAAGATTGACTATTTTACCTCAATTATGATTAATGAACATTTATTTTAGGACACTCCTGTTACATGTTACGTCCCTTATTTATATGCCACACCATGTCACTGAATCTTGATTTGGTTTATTCACATATCACAATCCTGATTGAACAGTGAACTGTTAGAGACTTATCCTTTAGCGAATTAAATGAACCGATGTTCAATTTTGCTTATTTTGTGATTAATTGTCCAGCCCTACCACAAAGCTGGACTGTCTGGTGAAATATTATGCAGCTTATTGTGGAGTTAAAATACTCACTAGAGGCTGTAGCTGAATCTCCTTACTTCTCTGTCAGCTCCCCCTACCCATAAACTTCAGTAAGCTGCAGCAGTAAGCTGTGTTACAAAGGGCATAGTACAAATTTGAACATTGAGTTCAGAAACTGATTAGTGTAGATAGAAGGGTCATGGAATTAACAGGAAAAAACATTTTTCGTTGATGAAATGTATTTTTTTTACTAGCTTCTGCCCGCGACTTCGGCTGTGTGTTGTTGGTGTCGATAATCTGCCTGCTTCAGCATTTCGGCAGTTCTCAAGCTGGCCTGCCGCTAAACTTGTTCCTCATGTCGTGCCTGTGATTGTTCCAGCATCTTAGCAGTTCGCTGGGATGCCATATAATGAGTGTGTTGGCATCGATGATCCACCTGCTCCAGCGATTTAGCTCCTCTAAGAGCTGCTTGATGCCTAGCTTGCTCAGGCCTCCTCAGCTCCGCTTGAGGAGAAGTCTGTTGACTTCTGGCTACCTTCATAGCTTTCGTTTTATGAGAATTTTGCAACAAATAAAATTTTTGTTTCCCCAGCATGTTTAAAATTTGGAAACTGCCAATTTGGATTAAAGGGGTTTTTCCATCTCAGTGTCTCAGCACTCTGTCTGCAGTGTCTGCTTCTCACTTCCTTTATTTCTCCCCCCCCCCCCCACCCTTCCCTCTGGCTGAACAGTACACAGAACACTTATGCAGAACAGATAATATGCAGATTATTGTACATAATGGACTCAGTGTTATCTGTGTGTTTACATACAGAGATAACAGACTGGGCTTTATCAGCAAACTGAAATTAGCTGAGCTGATTGTACTTGCGGGCAAGAGCAGTTTAACATTAGTAGGATACATAAATTGGTAACAGTTGTGAAGCCATGTCAATTACTGGGATAAAAAGTGTCCTATATATTAGTCCAGGTTACAAACTATGTGCCAAATTTCATACAAACACACACACATACAAACTTTCACATTTATAATATTAGTAGGATAGTCTCACTTGGATTTCATTCACATCAGTACAATTCACTACTTCTCTAGATATGTACTGCATGGACCTAGGGCTGTTTCTGAGGGAGTAAAAAACAGTTATAGAGAAGATTCTTTTGTACTCACTGTGAAGTGTATAGCAGCTAGTTTATACCCACTAGCTCAGAGAGAACTGCAATCTTCAGATATAGTATGTAGAGTGGGAAACTGGTAAAAACTACAGAATATGCAATATAATGACCAGAAATATTGTTACTCCTCATTTACACACAACAACTTATCCTGAAGTTAAATAAAATGTCATAAATGTCATGTACTTTTTAAAGTGTAAGACCTGGTTCACATCTGAATTCGGTATCTTCTCCCCCCACCCCCAAATGGAATACAGAACGCATTAAAAAGCAGTTAGCTAAGAAACCACACGGACCCCAAAAACTATAAAGGGGCCCGTGTGCTTTCTGCGTAAATCATGCAAAGAGAAAAGTACTGCAAGCAGGGTCTGTGCAACCATTGGCTAAACTGACAGCAAAGTGTGACCTCTGACCTTATGCAGGAGGGATGACTTAAGTCGTCAGCATCTGCAGTAAGAAGGAGGACGCTTTTCATGGGACTGCATACTGGGTTAGTAGCTTATACTACTATGTGGGGGGGGGGCTACTGTAGAGCATATTATACTGTGTGTGTGGGAACAGGCTATTGTGGAGCATATTGTGTCCCCAATGCTGTGAGAGAATTCTCCAGCGCCACCTCCATCTTCTTTAGGAACGGCCTCTTCACATGTCTTCTTGTCAAACTTCTAGGCCTCAGGCAGAACCGACTGCGCTTGCCCACAGGCCACATAAAAATGGTTGCTTACTGTGTAAGCGGCCAATCTTTCTTGTAAACAAAGTTCCTAAATGTAGCTTTAATTACTTTGTGGGTTATAAAGTCTAAGATGGGATCATTTAATGGGGTCTGAATTATATAACCACTTCAGAACTGAATTGGTTCCTAAAAATTTGCAAATTTCTTGAATATTTGAAATTTTTCTACTAAATTTATAAGCCTTTTAGCATTCTACAATATGTAAATCTTGTCCAGGATAAAATTTTATTTTAAAATTAGGCCATTGAAGGGGGGGGGGGACACTCACCTGTCCTGGAGGCTCCAATGCTCACAGCCGGCAAGGACTTCTGCCTCAAGAAGACATTGGCGCAGCAGGACAATATCGCGCTAGGATGTCACCAGGGACAGGTGAGGGGATTTTTTGGTTCACCTTCCCTGGCCTAATTAAAAAAAAATATAGATATATTAATTACCGTAATATAAATTTTAAGAAATAATAAATTGGAAGGTGACAGATTTGTGCTTAGGAATCTTGTATTTTTTGCATTTACATACAAATTATCTTGTAATTATTCTAGGTGCCTCTTTTAAGGAGCTTTGTAAGCTGTCAGGTCATTTTAACACTATAATACCTGTGAAATCGAAAGAGGAACACTTGGAGGTAGACCTCTCAGCTCCATTTCTCATCCAAGGCAAGAAGTGGCTTTATGGGTAAGTAGAGCTTAATGAGTGAAATGCAGGCTACATCTAGACGTACATTATATTTGTAAAAGTCAGCATGTTACTCAAAGTTAATAATGTTTAATAAATGACTAGTGTTTGACAAATTAATGAGAATTGATTATTAAGATGCCAGTATTTCTTTATAGGTGTATGAAATGTTCCAACTTGAAGTCCTTAGAAGAGCTGAAGTCCTTATCACTGGAAAGAGGATGGAATGCTAAAGAAATAGCAAAAGGTAAAAAACAAACTTCTAACCCTATGATTATGTATTCTCATATTCTCCATGTTCTGCCCACAGTCTGCTGCTGGAGCTGACTTCTTAAGCCTCCCTTGATGAGCAGATTCTCTGCAGCTGAGTTGCTGCCAGAACATCCCCAAAGTGTTGACTGGGGGGGGGGGGCGGTGGAATGACAGGTCCCACTGCCAATCTACCTGCCATTCTTAAAAATCCAGCCCAGTACTGAGCATTTACCAAAATGCTCAGCAGACAAAAGTTGTCCGCTGAGAACCAACATCATTCTTGGACTTTTCTCATCTTGCCCACTTCCGTAGTCTGGGCGAGATGTACACCCCCTCCATTATCTGTCCGGCCATCGGCTTACAGTACTTAAAAACAGAACTGCAAAACAGAATTTAAAGACTGCATTCACATGGCCATCATTGTCTATTCACTCCAATATGTATACAGTATTTTCTCCTCCTGAATGCACTATATAGTATGTTTTGCAAAGGTCCCAAAAAGTTGTTCTTGGGGACTGCACTACACACTTAAGGAACTGTTAGTACTTCCTGTCTTCAGTTCTACTAAGATTGGTTCTTCAAATCTCAGACTACGCATTTAACCCTTTCACTGCCAGAGGTCTCTGGAAATTTTGCACCTCCGGTAGCCAGAGCAGTTTTCATAGTTTTGAGTTAGACAAATAAAACCTAAATTGCATAATTAAAAAATAATGCTAACCCCCCCCCCATACAAAAATGTATTTCAGTTGCTAAAAGTTGAAACCAAACAAAAAATTAGATGCACCAAACCTCCTAAAAATAAGATTTCAACGTGTGCAGAGTTCATTCATATAACTAAGGCCTACACCCGCATGCACGCGTCTTCAGAAAATCACCAGAATTGGAATGAGCAAAAGTCTGCTTTGAAACTGGAGATGTCAAAAAAAGTATCATCCTATAAAATGTAGGGTTTACACGCCATAGAAAGCAAGTGAACCCCTAAACCCTATATATTGTTTGAAAATAGAGAACTTGAAGGCAGCAAGGCAGGCCAGCAAGATTTTGTTGTTATTCACGAATTTGTTAAAAATCTATAATGCATCTAGCAAACTGTGACTGATACAAAAATCTAACTTTTTTGAGATTGCACTGTATAATGTATATAAAAACACAACTTAAAGGGATCCTATTTTTCAAACCCTTTTTTTTTCTAACACATCGGAATAGCCTTAAGAAAGGCTATACGTCTTAAGAAAGGCTATATGTCTTAAGAAAGGCTATACGTCTCCTACCTTTCATTGTCTTCTCTGCACCGCCGTTCGCCTAAAATCCCATGTTATGTCGGTATATAAATGAGTTCTTTCACAGCACTGGGGCGGCCCCAATGCTACGAGAGAACTCTCAATCACCGCATCCATCCTCGTCTGGAACGAGGTCTTCAGCGCGTCTTCTTCCGGTGGTATCTTCTAACTTCTAGGCCTCGGACCTAGGGCAAGCCGACTGCGCATGTCCGCCGGCCACGAGAAAATGACTGCTTACAATACTATGTAAGCGGTCATTTTTCTTGTGGCCGCCAGCATGCGCAGTCGGCTTTGCCCAAGGCCTTGTTAGAAGGCCAAATCCAATTCAACCGACTGATAAGAGCTCAGAAATCCTGGAGTTCTCTGAGAAGCTCCGCTACTTAAAAGATAGAGATGAGCGAACAGTGTTCTATCGAACACATGTTCGATCGGATATCAGGGTGTTCGCCATGTTCGAATCGAATCGAACACCGCGTGGTAAAGTGCGCCAAAATTCGATTCCCCTCCCACCTTCCCAGGTGCCTTTTTTGCACCTATAACAGCGCAGGGGAGGTGGGACAGGAACTACGACACCGGGGGCATTGAAAAAAATTGGAAAAAGTCATTGGCTGCCGAAATCAGGTGACCTCCATTTTAGACGAATAGTGGATTTCAAATCCGGGTCATATGAGAATGTGAACTTTGTGACTATGAGACAGGGATAGCTGTACAGGCAGGGATAGCTAGGGATAACCTTTATTTAGGGGGGAATGTTATTAAAAATAACTTTTTGGGGCTCTATCGGGTGTGTAATTGTGTTTTTTGTGAGATAAACTTTTTCCCATAGGGATGCATTGGCCAGCGCTGATTGGCCGAATTCCGTACTTTGGCCAATCAGCGCTGGCTCTGCTGGAGGAGGCGGAGTCTAAGATCGCTCCACACCAGTCTCCATTCTGGTCCGACCTTAGACTCCGCCTCCTCCAGCAGAGCCAGCGCTGATTGGCCGAATTCCGTACTCTGGCCAATCAGTGCTGGCCAATGCATTCTATTGGCGTGATGAAGCAGTGCTGAATGTGTGTGTTTAGCTCAACTACACCGGTGGAGTAGTTGAGCTAAGCACACAGATTCAGCTCTGCTTCAATCAGCGCTGGCCAATGCATTCTATTAGCTTGATGAAGCAGAGTGTGCACAAGGGTTCAAGCACACCCTCGGCTCTGATGTAGCAGAGCCGAGGCTGCACAAGGGTTCAAGCGCACCCTCGGCTCTGATGTAGCAGAGCCGAGGGTGCACAAGGGTTCAAGTGCACCCTCGGCTCTGCTACATCAGAGCCGAGGGTGCGCTTGAACCCTTGTGCACACTCTGCTTCATCAAGCTAATAGAATGCATTGGCCAGCGCTGATTGAAGCAGAGCTGAATCTGTGTGCTTAGCTCAACTACTCCACCGGTGTAGTTGAGCTAAACACACACATTCAGCACTGCTTCATCACGCCAATAGAATGCATTGGCCAGCACTGATTGGCCAGAGTACGGAATTCGGCCAATCAGCGCTGGCTCTGCTGGAGGAGGCGGAGTCTAAGGTCGGACCAGAATGGAGACTGGTGTGGAGCGATCTTAGACTCCGCCTCCTCCAGCAGAGCCAGCGCTGATTGGTCGAGTTCCGCACTCTGGCCAATCAGCGCTGGCCAATGCATTCTATTAGCGTGAACTGAGTTTGCACAGGGGTTCTAGTGCACCCTCGGTTCTGCTACATCAGATTGCTACATCTGATGTAGCAGTGCCGAGTGTGCATCAGATGTGTAGTTGAGCAGAACTGGCTCAGCACTGCTAAGTCTCTGCATTCGCATAGGGATGCATTGGCCAGCCTTCGGCCAGTCAGCGCTGGCTCTGCCGGAGGAGGCGGAGTCTAAGGTCGGACCTGAATGGAGACTGGTGTGGAGCGATCTTAGACTCCGCCTCCTCCAGCAGAGCCAGCGCTGATTGGTCGAATTCCGTACTCTGGCCAATCAGCACTGGCCAATGCATTTCTATGGGGAAAAGTTAGCTTGCAAAAATCGCAAACTGACAGGGATTTCCATGAAATAAAGTGACTTTTATGCCCCCAGACATGCTTCCCTTGCTGTCCCAGTGTCATTCCAGGGTGTTGGTATCATTTCCTGGGGTGTCATAGTGGACTTGGTGACCCTCCAGACACGGATTTGGGTTTCCCCCTTAACGAGTATATGTTCCCCATAGACTATAATGGGGTTCGAAACCCGTTCGAACACTCGAACAGTGAGCGGCTGTTCGAATCGAATTTCGAACCTCGAACATTTTAGTGTTCGCTCATCTCTATTAAAAGACACAAACAGCTCAGATCTGCTCCGAGATCAGGCAGCTACATCACTTGACAAATGAGCAGATAATCCCAAGGGCTATAGAAGCAGAGTGTAAACAATGAAGTGAATAAATTAAGATAGCGGCCAAACAAAGCAGTTTTGATAAAGCAATGCATTTAGGAAAAGTCTTAAATCCACATAAACTTGCAGTATAGATAGGATCCTTGTGGTGTGACAACCCCTTTCAGATGCTTCCTGATACAGGGTGGGGCACTTTAGAGCCCTATATCTCAGGATATAGGATGAGAATCCCATCTTTAAAATTATACCAAGATCTTCATGATAACACTTACAGTTCCGGAGTGAATCGCTGTTAAAAACGTTGTCGGGAATTGAGATCTGCACTTGGATCTCAATGCCGAATAGCGTTTTCAACAGTGAATCACTCCGAATCTGAAAGTGTTATTGTAAAGATCTTGAAATCATTGTAAAGATGAGATTCTCTTCTTTTAAAATGAATACAAAATCATCTTCATAGCGCCAACCAGTCCTGAGATATTGGCATTAGTGGTAAGAATGTATTAGATATATCATTGCCTACAGAAGTGACACCCTGGGAGGACATATAGATAAGTGGTTGACAAAGAAAGGTTCAATACATAAAATATAACTTTACTGGATGTCGGCAGCATTCTCATGCCATATTCAGTTGTAGTAAGTACACTTTGTTGTGTGTTAGAAATAATAAAAGTTTTATAATGATATAGGTTTGTAGACTAAAGCTCATAAAGGGGCTCTATCAGTAAAATTATGTTGTATGAGCCCTACACATGCCTGAATAGCCTTTACAAAGGTTATTCAGGCACTGCTAATCTTAATTTAACCCCCCACCCCCTCCGTTTTAAAATAACAACCTAAAAACAATTATTCAAATGATACATACCGTGCATGGTGGACGGTCGTGCACTGTCAGACGTCATCTTACTGTCACGTCTTCCTCTTCTTTCTTCTTCCAGCGACGCCCTCCTGTCCTCTCTCTTCCACGCCTTGATCTTCTTTTCTTCCAGCGGGTTGTGTTCAAATCCCGCGTGTGCGCAGTAGCGCTCCCTCCGGCGCTATTTTTGTTGTAGTTCTAAGTACCCCTTAGAACTACGTGAGCATACTGCGCATGCACAGCACGCTCGCGAACTTCTTAATTCTGGAAGAAGAGCAAGGTGTGGAAGAGAGACGACAGGAGGGCGTTGCTGGAAGAAGAAAGAAGAGGCAGGCATGACAGCAAGATGATGTCCGACAGTGCACAACGCCCACCGTGTATGGTTAAGTATCATTTGAATAATCGTTTTTAGGGTATTATTTTAAAACGGGGGGGGGGGTTTAAAATAAGGTTAGCGGTGCCTGAATAGCCTCTTTAAAGGCTATTCAGGCATATGCGAGGCTCATACAGCATAATTTTGCTGATAGAGCCCCTTTAAAATATTTCACACCTCAATTCCATAACACGTCTAAGTTCCAGTCAACAGAATAACCTATGGGTTGGACATCTTTTCTAGCCAATATAGCACCAACATGTTAAGCAGCACCTTCAGTTGACGAAGTTGGCAACACTTATATTGAAATCTCTTTGAGACAACCACCCAAAATTGTTATAAAGTGGTGCTGTAGGAGAGTGATCTGCTCGAAGATGGTTCATATGGAAAACTGAATATCCACCACAGAAAATGTGATCTGAGTAAAGGGGTGGACTTTGGGAGAGGGTTCACTGTATGTTGTTAGAGGGCAGCCTAGTAGAGCACCAGAATTAAGGCTGGGTGTAGATATGTGTCAGAGTCACTGCTAGAGATTATATCACAGAGACCACCGAGAATCGGCAGACCCCATTATAGTCTTTAACTGCTGTTGTAGCAGTCCAGCTCTCTGTCATTAGGTTGCCCTGATGGCCCTGAACAAAGGAAAGTCCGACGCTAGAGTGAAAGAGGGGGTCTTGAAAATTACTACAAGTGTTTAATAATATTTGACAATTTTTTTGTTTTGTTAGTGTTGAATCAAATATCGCATGGTTTATATATGGCTTGAGTACATGTATAATTTTTGTTTTGATCTAGTTTTGGGTGTTGAACTCTTAACGCATATGTTTGTTATGAATCTCACCCTTGAAGATGATACTGGATCTGTAGATGCTTATTTGTGGCGGCATTCTGTGAGTATAACATTCTTTACCCTAAAAAAATGTAATTCAGTCTAGTGGTTGTTGTTTTTTATCCTGCACCTCATGTACTTTCTTCTTTACGTATGAAGTTTCAAACAAACATGCTGACTACAGTCTCTTAATACAATCCGCTTTACTGCCATGGTTTCTGTGACGACTGTACTGACTTTCACTTACCCAGGACTAGGTACCAAGTCTGAAAAGCCCAATGACATACATCATTTGATAGGTGCACCACTCTGAGCTTTTTGGTGTTTGGTTTATTCAAGTCTGTTCGGCTCTTTTACTGTTGATGAAAATGAGAATATAATAGCCAAGTAAACATTAACTCAGTGGTTTATTTGGGGGTGGGGTCTCTTTGTGGTGTACAATACAGTGTCACTGCCCTCTTGTCTAGTCTAACCTAGTTTGCATTGTATTTTTGTTTACTGAACTTTTTTGTGTTAAGAGCATTTTCCAGGCAAAAAATGCTAGTGCCGTAACTTAGTGTACAGAGCTGGAAGCAGCCAAGTCCATCCACTGTGTTGTGGCAGTGTTGTGGGCTGCAATAATAACTAATTACCATGAGACAGTGGATGGAGCTGTCTGATTCCAGCAATCGTGTTTTAACAGCTCTGCAGCTACTGATCTCAGCTGATCAGTAGAGCTATTAGGTGTTCGACCCCCACCCATCTGATATTGAATAATAGGTCTTCAAAATCTTTGCTTGGAAAACCCATTTAGGCTAAGGCCCCACAGCCCCGAAGCACAGCACTAAAGCGCTGCAGGAACAACCGCGGCATTAACGCATCACGGTTCTTCACACGGTGCTTTGAATAGAAAGTCCACAGAGTTTTCCTCCGCGGACCTTCTGATACAATTATATCTACGGGGAAGCCGCAGACAAATCACGGCTTTTCCGGCCCATGGAGCTCTGGTCTTAAAGTGTTTATTTTAAGGGTAAATTCCAATTCCCTTTTTTTCTAGGCTTAAAATAACAAACTGGCGAATAGAAACGGACACCAGCTCTGGAGCTTGCTCCGTGTGCTGGCGAACCCCAGGAAAATGGCCGCTATTAAATTGGTGCCCCGGTCAGCTTTGACTGAGGCACCAGAGGGGTTAATGCCCTCGATCGTGCGGGCATTAGCGTCAGTTGTCTGCTGTATAAAACAGCAGACACCCTGTGACTATGACAGCCGCCTGGTTCCTGAGCGGCTGCAATCTTTAAAGGGGCTCTATCAGCACAATTATGCTAATAGAGCCCCACATATGCGTGAATAGCCTTTAAAAAGGCTATTCAGGCACCGTAAATGTTATATTAAACCCCGGTCCCGTTTTTAAATAAAAGTATTAAAACATATATGCTAATCGTACCTGAATGTGCACCATGGGTGGGGATGCACGGTGCGACATCAGCTTCAGGCACGCCTACCTCTTCTGTCTTCTTGTAGTGACGCCCTCTGGTTTCGTGTCTTCTTCCGTCTTCTTGTCTTCAAATCCCGCACCTGCGTAGTAGCACTTCCCTCCGGAGTGCTACTGCGCAGTACACTCGCGAACTGCCATTAAGTAAAATGGCGAGTGAGTCTGCGCAGTAGCGCTCCGGAGGGAAGCGCTACTACGCAGGTGCGGGATTTGAAGACAAGAAGACAGTAGAAGGTAGGCGTACACCGATATTCACAGTTTTCGTAATTATGCATATGAGTTTTCTCGCAGCACTGCGGGCGGGCCCCTGCTCTCAAACAGTCCTGGGGCATCCCTTGTGCTGCTTGAAAATTCTCCAGCGCCACCTCATCTTCTTTTGGCACACCTTTCCGCCACATCTGCATGTGCGGTCCGCTCTGCCATCGCATTTCAGGCAGAGCCGACTGCACAAGGCTGTGCGGCAATTTTCTTGTGGCCACTTACACAAGCATACTGCATGCACAGTACGCTCGTGTAAGCAGCCTCAAGAATAAAGCTGCAGACATGCGCAGTCTGCTCTGCCCGATGGCAGAGCGAACTGCAAATGCCTGGGATTTAGATCTCAAAGACACCGCATAGGACGCAGCGGAGAGTTGGGCCAGAAGATGAGGCATCGCTGGAGAGTTTTAAAGCAGCACAGGGGACTCCTCCAGTGCTGTTTGACCACAGGGGAACACCCCCAGTGCTGCAAGAAAACTCATTTGCATAACGGCAAAATACTGGGAATATCTACCAAACGGCAGCGCGGAGAAGACTTCTAAAGGTAGGAGAAGAATAACCTTTCTTAAGGCTATTCCTATGTGTTTAGTAAAATATGGGATTCTAATGATAGATATCTAGTGTAAAGACAATTATCTTCTATTGATATCTACAGTACTAAATATTGTTGTTGTTTTTTTATGTACACACAGAAACAATTTTTTCAGATTCCTCCTTCTGTGGTTCTTATGGATAGAGATCTCCAGGAAAGACTTCATAGGATCATGAATGAATTGTGTCCATCAACAAAACAAATTAGTAAGTATTTTATGTCTCATTTCATACCGCAAGTTGAAGCTGGATGTTTCCTTTTAATTTTCTTTATTTAATCTCCATCTATTTTACCTTTATTTAACTATAGATCTGCCACTGCCTTCAACAGCAGTTTTATTATTGGTTTTTTTATTGTTATTAATACTCTTTCCACCCTTGTGCAAAGTAACAACCCTTGTTGTCCCTGGTTAGACCCAATGGACAAAGCAACACTTACACATGGAGGTTAAAGGGATTGGCCACTTTCAGACCAATATTGACAAACAAATGTACAATAAAAAGATATACAGTTTTCCAATATACTTTCTGTATCATTTCCTCAAGTTTTTCTAGATTTCTGCTTGCTGTCATTCATTCTGTTACTTCTAGTGGATAAAAGTCTGACCATGGTCATGTGACTTACGGTCCATAGTCATGTGATGAATACACAGGTGCTGCTCGTTAGAGTCACAGCACAATAATCAGACATCTGCCTGGTAATCAGCTGCACACCTGTGTACTCATCACATGACCATGGACCATAAATCACATGACCATGGACAGAGTTTTATCCTCTAGAAGTAACAGAATGAATGACAGCAAGCAGAAATCTAGAAAAACTGTGAGGAATTCATACAGAAAGTATATTGGAAAATTGTATATCTTTTTTTATTGTACATTTGTTTGTCAATATTGGTCTGAAAGTGGCCAACCCCTTTAAGAAAGCCCATGGTAGCTGTGTCCGTCAATATTCCATATCTTACTCCTAGAGCGCCATGGTTTTAGCTTTTACACTACACAACCCCATTAAGGCAGGCTGCATGGCTAGTTACTTGACTTTAAAATCGTTAAAATTGAATTTTTTCTCCCTAACACATAGGAATAGCCTTAAGAAAGGTTATTCTTCTCCTACCTTTAGAAGTCTTCTTCGTGCCACCATTCTGTAGATAACCCGGTTTTCTTCGGTATGCTAATGAGTTTTCTCGCAGCACTGGGGGCGTCCCCATTGCTACAAGAAAACTCTCCAGTGACGGCCTCTGTCGTCTTCTATCACACCCTCTCTGTGACGTTTTCTTCCAATGTCGTCTTCTGGCTTTAAATTGCACAAGAGTACTGTGTAAGTGGCCACATAAAAATGGCCGCAGACATGTGCATGCGTGCCATTTAAAGCCAGAAGACATTGTGGAGACAGCGTGCCAGAAGAAGACCGAGGCCGTGGCTGGAGATTTCTCTCGTAGCACTGGTGACACTCCCGGTGCTTTTTGAGTGCTGGGGACCGCCCCCAGTGCTGCAAGAGAACTCATTAGCATACCGAAGAAAACCGGGATATCTACAGAATATCCAACAATAGCAAAGGAGAATCCAGCAGGCTTTCTTCCAGATAAAAGAATTCTTTGTTTTTTTGAATAACCATAATTAAAAAATATATATGTGCTCCAAGGAAAAAAGATTTAGACATGAGACATAGTGGTCAAGGACTGACGTGTTTCGAACTAAACGTTCTCATGTCCAAACCTTTTTTCCTTGGAGCACATATATATTTTTTAATTATGGTTATTCAATAAAACAAAGAATTCTTTTATCTGGAAGAAAGTCTGCTGGATTCTCCTTTGCTATTGTTGGATATTCCCTCAGAGGTTGTTTCCTGGGTCAGAGGAAATGTTGGAGGTCCGAGTAGCATCTCCATCCAAGGAACCATGAGTGTGTCTCATTTTCAGTATTTAGTGCTGAGCTCTGGGCTGTGTTTCCCTCTCCCTCATTCCCTCTTTTACGGACATTATATCTACAGAATGGTGGCACGGAGAACACTTTTAAAGGTATGAGAAGAATAGCCTTTCTTAAGGCTATTCCTATATGTTAGGGAGAAAAAAAATCCATTTTAATGTTTGAATCCCCTTAACTATTATTACATTACACCATATGTGTGTCATAAGTATTGCAGGTGGGTTTGAATTTATATACTTGTTGTTTTTTTCTTTTTAGCTGAATATCCCTGGATGAATTGTTGCATAAGATCATACAATTCTTGTAATGGAGGCAAAGAAAGAATATGTTATGAAATATTTGACACAATACTTTCAGAACCAGATATGGACATATCCCCATAAAGTACTGTTTTCCATTTACTGCATCCATTTACAAATTATTTGTTCAGATGTTTTCATGACACCAGAATCCTGATAGTAGACCCTGAAGTAAGTTGGTGGAATATGTCAGAATACATTGGTATGCTGGTATGGCTCTGGTAAAAGTGTAAGCTATGATGGTAGTATAACCAGAGCTTGAGCTGAAAATCTGTTGTGGATTCATCTGTATTAAACAGAGAAGCTGAGAAAAGAGAAATGCTCTAAATCTATTTCATGTATGGAACTTGGTTTGTACGATTAAACTCATGTACATTTCTTTGTTAAATATTCCACCTTATTTTTTTGTGTAATTATGTCTCTCAAAACCATATTGGAAGGAGAAGCTTTTTACTCCATATGTAAGTGTTCATCGAGTTATATTTCAGGACCTTTGGGGTAAATAAAACAAAACCCTAAAACAAGCCATTAGCACTGTTATCCCATCAGCATTCCACAACACAGTACAGTATTAATACACCTAAGGAAATAAGCCACATCCTAAAGGCCACAAATATCCGCACCCTTAAATTGTGCCTAAAATTAACATTTTTGATGTTCTACTAGCATTTGTGTCAGTAGTAATTAATGTAATATACCTTTATTAATAGAGATGAGCAAACACCGTTCGATCGAATAGGTATTCAATCGAATATCAGGCCGTTCGAGGTATTCGTTCCCAATCAAATACCACGTGGCATACGCAGTAAAAATTCGGATCCCCTCCCACCTTCCCTGGTGCGTTTTTTGTACCAATAACTGTGCAGGGGAGGTGGGACAGGAACTACGACAACGGAGGCAGTGAAAAAAATTGAAAAAACCCATTGGCTGCCGAAAACATGTGACCTCCCATTTATAAGAACGGCCGCCGCCATGTTCGCCAGATTTGCGGGCAGAGATAGGGAGAGAAACATATCTGCTGAGGGCTAGATAGGCATTAACTTCAGATAGGCAGGGAAAAACCAAAGAACAATAACAGCTCTTCTCAGAGCTATGCGCTGCAGGGACAGGAGTCCAGCATTCCACGGACGGTTTAAAACAGGGATACAGAACAGTTATTTGTTGCTATATACGTGCACACCAACTTTTCTCTGGGGTGTCCCCCACAAAATAGCAGGAATCCACAGCAGTTACTTCTTGCTATATACGGGCAAATCAGCTTTTATTAGGGGTGTCCCCCCACAACATAGCAGGAATCCACAGCAGGTACTTCTTGCTATATACGTGCAAACCAGCTTTTATTAGAGGTGTCCCCCCACAACATAGCAGGAATCCGCAGCAGGTACTTCTTGCTATATACGTGCAAACCAGCTTTTATTAGGGGTGTCCCCCCACAACATAGCAGGAATCCACAGCAGTTACTTCTTGCTATATACGTGCAAACCAGCTTTTATTAGGGGTGTGTCCCCCCCCCCCACAACATAGCAGGAATCCACAGCAGTTACTTCTTGATGCAAAAAAGATTTTTGGAGCTCACCACACATAGTCCTTAGTCCAGTTCGGGGTGCACGCTAGGCTTTCGGACCAAAAAAGCCAGGGAATAGTAACAAACAGAGAAATCTTTTTCATTTCTTTGTATAATGTCTGTATTTTTAACTCTTAATATGGATTAAAGAAAGATTTTCACCGTCCTCGGAGTGATGCCGATTTCTCTACATGTTAGTTACTTCTTGCTATATACGTGCAAACCAGCTTTTCATTTGGTCAATCCATGTATGGTCATTTGGATTGACCATGTATGGTCAATCCAATTTTTAAGGGTCTACCCCCCAAAGCTAAGTGGGAGACACAGCAATTCAATCAGGCTATATGAGCTCAATCCAATTTTTTTGTTCAATCCAGTATTGTTTACTCTCCATGATGTGAACTATTCCTTTGTCTATTGAGAAGCAACCCAACATGAAGTC